>NC_088807.1:15927489-16167489 GCF_011386835.1 Chrysemys picta bellii | reverse complement strand
AGACTCCCATCCCCCGATGCAGACCATCCTAGCCACACTCGCCTGTCAGCATTCACACACCCCAGCAAGAACAGTCCCAGTTCGTCACATAGGCCCTAGGGTCACCTGCCCAGCATGAGTTCAGGTCCAGGGTCTGCCACAGTGGTACTCTTTGCCATAGGGACACTCCTTTCGTTACCTCCCGTTTCCCCCCAGGCACATGTGGGTTGGAAAGGGATCCCTACTAACTTGGAAACAAACACATATGAATCCTTGAAGGTTTGCTTTGCCCAAGAGTTTAACCTCTCTAACTGCTGAGTATGCTCCCAAATCCCGCACCACGCAGCAGGGTTACCCTGGAGGGTGGTCCCCCAAAATTGGTCAGATATCTGCTGGGGATGGTTCAGTAGGGGAAGAAATACCTCGGGTACCCCCTTGTCACAAAACTGTACCATTGAATACCAGTATGCATTAAGGGACAACCCCTGGCCACCCCAGGCAGCATAAATCTTTGTATGCCACCTCAGAGCCCATTAAGGAAGAAGACAGGTTGGGTATAATCCTCCTCCCAACCTATGGGGTGGAACGGCTAACCCAATTTTATCATAGGCTCTCTGTGTTTCTCACCACATTCGCCAATGAAACCTTGGCCATAGAGAAGAGCCTTAACTCAGAGCTATACCAGCTCCGGTTGCTGTCCCTGCAAAACAGACAGGCCTTAGATTATGTTTTAGCCTCCAGGGCGGGGTGTGTGCCCTTATTGGGAATGAATGTTGTACTTATGTCCCGGAAAACTCACAGGACATTAACAAGCACGTCCTGTCGACCAAACAGGCTTTCAAGCAGTGGAAGGCCCAGGAAAGGAAACCCCACAGTTTTCGATTCCCTTTGAAGTTGGTTGCCCAACCTAGGAGGACTGGGGGGTGGCCTTGTGCGTCTCCTCCTCACTGGTGTGGTATTGTGCCTGGTCACCCTCCTCCTAATTGCTTGTTTTAAAATGCTCCTCCGTAAGCTTTGTGCCTCCCCGTTCCTCAAAAATCCCGGCATACCCTCTCATTGAAAACCCCAGCTTCATAGCACTTAATCATATCTTGTCCACAGAATATGAGAAAACTCAGCCAAAAGCTTGTTGAGTATTCTCAAAGGAGGGAGTTGTTGACGTCACTAGGCCTCACCCTAGGTAACTCGGGAGGGTGGAAGGCCACTAAGTCTCAATGAAGCCTTCCTGCACTAGGCCTAAGTGAACCAAACTCTATCCTTCCATGTTTAAACTCTAATCACCTCAAAAGCCAGGTGCAATTGGAATATGTAAGCAACCAGGTTATCTGTGTGCAACCCCCTGCTCAAGCGGTAATAATGAGGCTGCATGTTTCTGGCTGAAGGGAAAAAGGACAAGATAACGGTTTAAAGAAGTTACTAACAAGCTAGGCTTATAGCTGCCAAGAATGACTTAAATATTACCAGGGATGGGGAGGGGTAGAGGGAGGAGGGGGGGAGAAAGGGAGGGCTAGAGGGGAAAGGAAAAGGGGGGTGAGGCTTAACTGCAAAATGTATAAAAGAAGAAAAACTGTTCCTGTTAATGTGCTTGATCTGAGACGTGCCTATCTCCTTGCACCCCTTTGGGATCCCAAATAAACTTTGTTTGCTTCTCCCCCTGGTGTGTTTATTGGCGCGAAGCATACCGGGCAACGAACCCGCTGTTGCTGTCCTCGAGCACACCTGTGCTGGCAACACCAGTGCGGCCTGCAAGGCCTCTTGACTGGTGGGGCCCGCTGTCCAGGGACCCCCACACTCTGCCCAGCTGCTCCCCGCACCTGGCTCCAGAGGGCTCCAGCCCCAGCCCCACTCTTCCCCGACACGGCTGCTGCTGCTCTGCCCCCGCGCGGCCCCCTGGGGCTGCTCCTCTCCCCTCAGCTCAGCCCTGCTCAGGCAGCTCGAGCTCCCCGGCCTCCTGACTGCCCAACACACACAGTCCACACTCACCTCCACTGCCGCCCACAAACTTCCACCCACCCCCACACTCACCTCCACTGCCCCCACAAACTTCCACCCACAAACACCCCCACCCACACACTCACCTCCACTGCGCCCACAAACTTCCACCAACCTCCACACTCACCTCCACTGCCCCCATAAACTTCCACCCACACCGCCCACCCACACACTCACCTCCACTGCGCCCCATAAACTTCCACCCACACACTCACACTCCTCCCCCACTCCCCAACACACCCATACATACTCTCCCCAACACACACACACACTCCACTCCCCCCCATAACCTCCCTCCCCCATGCACACACACACTGCTGTGGACTGTAGTGTCACTGTTCAGCAATGTCAGTTCGTCGTGTTACTAACGGCTACTTTAAAAGGTGAGTTAAAAATGTCACTTTTACCGTACACTGGGCATCTGCAGGAAGTTTTGTTTAAATTGTAAGATTCTTTTAGTAAAATCAGTTTCTTCCCTTGCAAGCCATTTCTGAACATTTGTGTGCATTTATAGTAAAGCCACTTAACTGTGGTCAGTGTATCAAACAATTGTGATTAACACAAAAACCATAAAGATGGAATTAATTTTTAAGAAATGGCAAGGACAAAACTCAGAAAATACTAAATTGGAAAATCCCCAATAATAAAAGAGATTTCATAGGGCCCTACATAGGTGTGTAGCATCTCCCAAAACAACTCCCGGGGGTGGGGATGGGCTCAGGGCTCCAGGCTTGATCGATGGATGGGGAGCTCTGGGTTTGGGGCTCTGGTCTCTCACAACTGGGTAGAGACTCCAGGATCCGGGCGATAGCACCCAGGGTGGAGGGGGGGAGGGAGGACTTTGGGCTTGTGTCCAGGCTCAAGCCACCAAGAGAGATGAAGGGAAGAGACCTGGTCTTCGGCTGCCATGGGGTGGGATCAGGGCTCCAAGGAGAAAACTCCACAGAGGTTCCTCCTCATGCTCACATCCGTGAATCCTAATTCTCTCTCAGTCCTGGAGGAGAGACCTCGCGAAGGAGACTTGTGGCAGCAAAGCCGGGGGGGTCTCAGAGACTGGCCTGGCCCTGCACCTCTGTCCTGCCCGGCTGATGTCAGGGTCTCTCTGTGAGGTCACCCCCTCCCCACCACCTTTGCCCAATAGGCTGAGTTCCTGCAACAGGCCTTTGTGATGTCGCTTCCACCCCCACCCCACCCCTCCCCTCCAAGCTGATGTCCTGCCCCTGGCCAGCCTCGTTGGGTGTTTGTTTCCCCTGGATCTAGGGTTGCCAACTTTCTGACCCAACAAAACTGATCACCTTTGCCCCGCCTCATCAAGGAGGGACTGCAAGACTCATCAAGCCCTCGGATCGCTACCCCTTCCTGCTTCTCCACGTGGGCACCAATGATACTGCCAAGAATGACCTTGAGCGGATCACTGCAGACTACGTGGCTCTGGGAAGAAGGATAAAGGAGTTTGAGGCGCAAGTGGTGTTCTCGTCCATCCTCCCTGTGCAAGGAAAAGGCCGGGGTAGAGACCGTCGAATCGTGGAAGTCAATGAATGGCTACGCAGGTGGTGTCGGAGAGAAGGCTTTGGATTCTTCGACCATGGGATGGTGTTCCAAGAAGAAGGAGTGCTAGGCAGAGACGGGCTCCACCTAATGAAGAGAGGGAAGAGCATCTTCGCCAGCAGGCTGGCTAACCTAGTGAGGAGGGCTTTAAACTAGGTTCACCGGGGGAAGGAGACCAAAGCCCTGAGGTAAGTGGGGAAATGGGATCCTGGGAGGAAGCACAAGCAGGAGAGCGCAAGAGGGGAGGACTCCTGTCTCATGCTGAGAAAGAGGGACGATCATTGAGTTATCTTAAGTGCCTATACACAAATGCAAGAAGCCTGGGAAACAAGCAGGGAGAACTGGAAGTCCTGGCACAGTCAGGGAACTATGATGTGATTGGAATAACAGAGACTTGGTGGGATAACTCACATGACTGGAGTACTGTCATGGATGGATATAAACTGTTCAGGAAGGACAGGCAGGGCAGAAAAGGTGGGGGAGTTGCGTTGTATGTAAGAGAGGAGTATGACTGCTCAGAGCTCCGGTATGATACTGCAGAAAAACCTGAGAGTCTCTGGATAAAGTTGAGAAGTGGGAGCAACAAGGGTGATGTCGTGGTTGGAGTCTGCTATAGACCACCAGACCAGGGGGATGAGGTGGACGAGGCTTTCTTCTGGCAACTAGCAGAAGTTGCTAGATCGCAGGCCCTGGTTCTCATGGGAGACTTTAATCACCCTGATATCTGCTGGGAGAGCAATACAGCGGTGCACAGGCAATCCAGGAAATTTTTGGAAAGCGTAGGGGACAATTTCCTGGTGCAAGTGCTGGAGGAACCAACTAGGGGCAAAGCTTTTCTTGACCTGCTGCTCACAAACAGGGAAGAACTAGTAGGGGAAGCAAAAGTGGATGGGAACCTGGGAGGCAGTGACCATGAGATGGTCGAGTTCAGGATCCTGACACAAGGAAGAAAGGAGAGCAGCAGAATATGGACCCTGGACTTCAGAAAAGCAGACTTTGACTCCCTCAGGGAACAGATGGGCAGGATCCCCTGGGAGAATAACATGAAGGGCAAAGGGGTCCAGGAGAGCTGGCTGTATTTTAAAGAATCCTTATTGAGGTTGCAGGAACAAACCATCCCGATGTGTAGAAAGAATAGTAAATATGGCAGGCGACCAGCTTGGCTAAACAGTGAAATCCTTGCTGATCTTAAACGCAAAAAAGAGGCTTATAAGAAGTGGAAGATTGGACAAATGACCAGGGAGGAGTATAAAAATATTGCTCAGGCGTGCAGGAGTGAAATCAGGAAGGCCAAATCACACTTGGAGTTGCAGTTAGCAAGAGATGTTAAGAGTAACAAGAAGGGTTTCTTCAGGTATGTTAGCAACAAGAAGAAAATCAAGGAAAGTGTGGGCCCCTTACTGAATGAGGGAGGCAACCTAGTGACCGAGGATGTGGAAAAAGCTAATGTACTCAATGATTTTTTTGCCTCTGTCTTCACGCACAAGGTCAGCTCCCAGATTGCTGCACTGGGCAGTACAGCATGGGGAGGTGACCAGCCCTCTGTGGAGAAAGAAGTGGTTCGGGACTATTTAGAAAAACTGGACGTGCACAAGTTCATGGGGCCGGATGCGCTGCATCCGAGGGTGCTAAAGGAGTTGGCGGGTGAGATTGCAGAGCCATTAGCCATTATTTTTGAAAACTCATGGCGATCGGGGGAGGTCCCAGATGACTGGAAAAAGGCTAATGTAGTGCCCATCTTTAAAAAAGGGAAGAAGGAGGATCCGGGGAACTACAGGCCAGTCAGCCTCACCTCAGTCCCTGGAAAAATTATGGAGCAGGTCCTCAAGGAATCAATTATGAAACATTTAGAGGAAAGGAAAGTGATCAGGAACAGTCAGCATGGATTCACGAAGGGGAAGTCGTGCCTGACTAACCTAATTGCCTTCTATGATGAGATAACTGGCTCTGTGGATGAGGGGAAAGCAGTGGATGTGTTATTTCTTGACTTTAGCAAAGCTTTTGATACTGTCTCCCACAGTATTCTTGTCACCAAATTAAAGAAGTATGGGCTGGATGAATGGACTGTAAGGTGGATAGAAAGCTGGCTAGATCGTCGGGCTCAACGGGTAGTGATCAATGGCTCCATGTCTAGTTGGCAGCCGGTTTCAAGTGGAGTGCCCCAAGGGTCGGTCCTGGGGCCGGTTTTGTTTAATATCTTTATTAATGATCTGGAGGATGGTGTGGACTGCACTCTCAGCAAGTTTGCAGATGACACTAAACTAGGAGGCGTGGTAGATACACTAGAGGGTAGGGATCGGATACAGAGGGACCTAGACAAATTAGAGGATTGGGCAGAAAAAAACCTGATGAGGTTCAACAAGGACAAGTGCAGAGTCCTGCACTTAGGACGGAAGAATCCCATGCACTGCTACAGACTAGGGACCGAATGGCTAGGTAGCAGTTCTGCTGAAAAGGACCTAGGGGTCACAGTGGACGAGAAGCTGGATATGAGTCAACAGTGTGCTCTTGTTGCCAAGAAGGCTAACGGCATTTTGGGCTGTATAAGTAGGGGCATTGCCAGCAGATCGAGGAACGTGATCGTTCCCCTTTATTCGACATTGGTGAGGCCTCATCTGGAATACTGTGTCCAGTTTTGGGCCCCACACTACAAGAAGGATGTGGAAAAACTGGAAAGAGTCCAGCGGAGGGCAACAAAAATGATTACGGGTCTGGAGCACATGACTTATGAGGAGAGGCTGAGAGAACTGGGATTGTTTAGTCTCCAGAAGAGAAGAATGAGGGGGGATTTGATAGCAGCCTTCAACTACCTGAAGGGGGGTTCCAAAGAGGATGGAGCTCGGCTGTTCTCAGTGGTGGCAGATGACAGAACAAGGAGCAATGGTCTCAAGTTGCGGTGGGGGAGGTCCAGGTTGGATATCAGGAAAAACTATTTCACTAGGAGGGTGGTGAAACACTGGAATGCGTTACCTAGGGAGGTGGTGGAGTCTCCTTCCTTGGAGGTTTTTAAGGCCCGGCTTGACAAAGCCCTGGCTGGGATGATTTAGCTGGGAATTGGTCCTGCTTTGAGCAGGGGGTTGGACTAGATGACCTCTTGAGGCCCCTTCCAACTCTGATATTCTATGATTCTATGATTCAAGGCTGAGCTCACTCACCAACCCCCTGAAACATGTCAGTGCCCCAGAGAAAACCTGACCCGTGCTATTGGAACAAGGTGCTGGAGATCTGAATGGGAAAGGGACTGTCTGAATTGTCAAGGTGGGGAATGAACAACAATCTACAACAATGTCATTAACACAAACACACTCCAATCCTGCTCCAGCCGGAGGGGAAATGGGCGGGAATTCCTGCTGTCCAGCAATGGACACACTTACAGTCCCACACAGCAGTGAGTGGGCTGGGGAGGCTGGTCTGAGCAAACAATGTGAAATGATAATTCACTGAGAAGAGAATCATAGTGTAGGGATGCTAGTGGCCATCAGATAGTTGTGGCTGAGGGGTTAAGGTGCTGGACTAGAAATCCCTTGGGGCTTTCCCATGTAGGTTTGAATCCTGCCAACTCTGGAAGCATTGAACTGTTGTCATTGCTATAGTCTCAGTGCTGGTGCATCCCTAGTGCCAACTGGAGGTAGATCTGGTCTCACTCTCAGCCTGTCTACACTTAAAATGCTCCTGTAGTACTTTGGAGTAGACAGTTGCTACAGTGACGGGTGACATTTTTCCTATTGCTCTAGCTGCACTGACAGAACACAGAGACTGGTGGTGAAATCTCCTTCCTTGGAAGTTTTTAAGGCCCGGCTTGACAAAGCCCTGGCTGGGATGATTTAGTTGGGAATTGGTCCTGCTTTGAGCAGGGGGTTGGAGTAGATGACCTCTTGAGGTCCCTTCCAACCATGATATTCTATGATTCTATGACTGAATTCCCACCCCTTCGGCATAGGAGCTGTCAGCAGTTTAATTGTTCTGCAGCCAGATTCCCATTAGAAATGCTGTTGTGGGACATTCCCAGACCTGGACATTTACCAAGGACAGAATTTGAAGAGCAAACCTGGCTCCTCCCACCGGGAGGGATTGGAGTGTTTTGTCCCTTGTGACGGGTTGGATCACAGAAAGCCCCTTGGGAGGTGCCAACCGATGTGCCAAGACTACTTCTGCCCCTGCTTTCCTGCCCTGGTAGCTCGGGACACCAGCACCCTGTCTTGTTCAGCCAGACACACCCGTCTGCTCCAACACAGACCCAGGGTCTGAATTACTTGCCCAAAGCTGCAGGCTTAACCTGAAAGCAGCTCACAGAAGTTCAGGTTCAGCTGTTTGTCCTCTATGACCCTAAATCCTTTTCATAGTCCCTGCTTTCCAGGCTACGGTTCCCTAGGCTCTAGGTGTGGCCACCAACCTCCGATCCCAGCTATAGGGCCTGGCTTTTGGCTGTATTAAACTGCATTTGTTTTACTAATCCCAGTTTACCAAACCATCCAGGCTGCTCTGTACAACTGCCCCATCATTAGCATTATTTACCACTCTTCCAAGCTGTGCTAGCCACAGACTTTATCAGCAGTGATTTTATATTTACCTCCAGATGGTTAATTACAAAGTTGAATAGTGAGGGGGCTACAGCCAATCCCTGTGGTGCCTCGTTAACAGCTCCCCCATTCAGTGATGATGCCCCATGGACAGGTACAAGGTCAGACTTGGGGTCACCCAGCAGAAGGGGAGCAGGGGGATTATTTTACTGTTTTATAATGAACCTAATTTTTTTTATTCACAGGCTAAACCTACAGTGTCTGTCACTCTTGTACCTGGGCCCTTCTGGGACAATTCTCGTCTCATTTACACTGGAGCCAATCCAAAGTGAATCCAGGCCATCCCTCCCAGCCTGCCCATGACTGCTGTCTGTGGAGATCTAGCCCAGGGAACAGCCTCACTCCGCCATGGTTGGGCTGGTTTCACGATTTCTTTGCTTCTGCGGAAACACTCCCAATGGCCTTTCCCCTTCCCCAGCCTGCACATGCTGCCCTGGCTGGGCAGATCCCGTCTGTCCAGGGCTTGCCCCTGTCACCTGCCACCTGTGCACTCAGGGGATTCAGAGCTCGCCAGTAATCCAACAAATCCCCTTCTTTTATTAGCGTTGGGTATAGGCCCCACTCAGGGACCAGCCCCATTGTGCCAGGTGCCGTCCACATACAGAACAAACAGACACTCTCTGTCCCTCAGAGCTGCCATCTGCCTGCTTCCCGTCTCCTGGCAGGAACCGCTCTTTGCTACGGCTTGGGCCTGCTTCCACTGCTCCCTGGGGGTTTGGCAGTTTCACTGGCTCAGGCTGCGCTGCCCCTTGCTGCCTCATCCGAGCCAGCTCAGACACTGCCTGGGGCTCTTCTGAAAGGTCTTTGTGTAAAATCCCAACGATTAGATGTGTTGCTTTGTCCCCCCCCCCTATTGTTATTTGTTTGTACTGCCACTGGCTGCACAGCGTCAGTCTGAGCCCGGGGCCCCATTCTGCTAGGCCCTGCCCAGCCACACAAAGCTCTCCCTGCCCCAAAGAGCTTCCCCTGAGTCATCGTATCGACCCCACAGGCCCAACGCTCTGCTCCTTCCCACAGGGCCTTCCAACATTTTCAACGTGTTTCTGGGCCTCCGAACCTTTTCATAAAATCACGTCTCTGGGTGAGTTACGGATTTGCTCCTCCCCCACCCACTGGGAGCGTCCTGAATGCAGCCAAACAGCTGTTTGTTGTGGCAGGCAGAAGGCCCTGGGAGGGAGGGGGCGGAGTTGGTTAGCGGGAGATGGGCTGGGGGGAGGGTAGAGCTTGGCTGCCAGTGGGTGCTAAGCATCCGCTAATTTTTCCCCGTGGGTGCTCCAGCCCTGGAGCACCCATGCAGTCAGCACCTATGATCCCCTCCCCCAAATCAAAATTCCTAGAGATTTTGGGTGCATCTCTCAATGTTGTAAATGTTACTAGCTTCTGTGGGTTCGTGTCTCTCTGGGTGGGTGTCCAGGTGTGTTTCTGTATCAGTTTATTGTGATGTCACGTATCCCAACAGCAAAGAATGTTCTGCTTCAGCATTCTTGCCCTGCCTTCAGTCTGCCAACTGGCTTGGTTGACAGGGGCTGGTGACCCAAGGAGCTGCTGATAGACGCGTACTATCCATCTGTCAACAACTTCTTGAATCAGCTATTTCCACACGTTTTCGAAAGAAGATGAGTTTTTACAGAAGGTAATTCCCAGATTCCCAGGCGCTGATTGGCGGGGCTGGCGGTGGGCGGGAGGTGCTTGGGGCTGGAGGGGGGTAGTGGATGCGGGGCTGCTGACATATTCCTGTGGCTATTTGGCAATGTTCATTGGTAAATTCTGGCTCCTTCTCAGGCTCAGGTTGGCCACCCCTGTCCTAGGGACTGGTGGGGGCCAGCGTTGCAACAGTCAGTTCTCAACATCCCGTTTTGATTTGAATGTGGGCATCTTTCAGTTCCCCGTCTGCGTCAGCCTTCCACGTTCTCTGGAGGCAGATTTCCATGATTTTATCTTTCAGCAGACGAGTATGGGTGAATTTCCATGGATAGAACCTAAAGGGAAGATAACAAAACTCATGTAAAATTTAGATTGATATCACCATAAATAGTATTTCCCTTGGAGTTGCCCCTAAAGTAATGCACATTGGAAAAAATAACCCCAACTTTACATACAATATGATGGGGGCTAATTTAGCTACAAGTCAGAAAAAAGATCTTGGAGTCATTGTGGATCGTTCTTTGAAGATGTCCACGCAGTGTGCAGAAGCGGTCAAAAAAGCAAACAGGATGTTAGGAATCATTAAAAAGGGGATAGAGAATGAGACGGAGAATATATTATTGCCCTTACATAAATCGATGGTACGCCCACATCTCGAATACTGCGTACAGATGTGATCTCCTCATCTCAAAAAAGATATACTGGCACTGGAAAAAGTTCAGAGAAGGGAAACTAAAATGATTAGGGGTTTGGAACGGGTCCCATATGAGGAGAGATTAAAGACTCTTCAGCTTGGAAAAGAGGAGACTAAGCGGGGATATGATAGAGGTATATAAAATCATGAGAGATGTGGAGAAAGTGGATAAGGAAAAGTTATTTACTTATTCCCATAATACAAGAACTAGGGGTCACCAAATGAAATTAATAGGCAGCAGGTTTAAAACAAATCAAAGGAAATTCTTCTTCACACAGCGCACAGTCAACTTGTGGAACTCCTTACTTGAGGAGGTTGTGAAGGCTAGGACTATAACAGCGTTTAAAAGAGAACTGGATCAATTCATGGTGGTTAAGTCCATTAATGGCTATTAGCCAGGATGGGTAAGGAATGGTGTCCCTCGCCCCTGTTTGTCAGAGGGTGGAGATGGATGGCAGGAGAGAGATCACTTGATCATTGCCTGTTAGGTTCACTCCCTCTGGGGCACCTGGCATTGGCCACTGTCGGTAGACAGGATACTGGACTAGATGGACCTTTGGTCTGACCCGGAACGGCCGTTCTTATGTTATGTTATGTTCTAATTCACTCATTGCCTTCAAGTTGTGAATCTAAACCTTTTGTCTCACGTAATGATTGGCTAATGTATGTGTATTGAGACAATATCTATCTGTTTACATGATTGAAACACACATAAATGAGATCAAATAATGCAGAAGAAAGAAATCTTAAGCTATTGAAAGTGATATAGGTCCACTCCCATCCCCTGGCTGTCATCTTGGCAGTTCTCTCAGAAATAATCTCATGGAGATAGACTTCAAAACTCTCTACAAAGTCTACTATACCCCCATTGGGCTATATACAATAAATGTGTAAATTCCCCCCTACAATTCCTTTCCAGGAAAGGGGTTTAAATAAACTGTAGCCTACATTGGTCATGGGTCTCGGTGTGATTTCTTTGTTATTGTGTTGGTGGCCCAACTTCTGACTTGATGTTATAAATAGTATGGGAAATTCTTTATTTAAAGTTTACTGATTGTTTTCCCCATGCTAATAAATTCCAGATATTGAAATAGTTGAGAATAAGTCAACATATTTGCAACTGCAAATCCATCCTTCCAGGCCCTCAAACCTTCTTGATGATAATCTTTTGTTCCTTTTCCTGGGTTCTCTGGGAACAGAGGTTTATTGGTTTTCAGCTTGGCCCCATCTGTTCCCAGAGTCCCAACATTCTGTGCACAAAGGAGTGGGGTTAATAATGAAGCAGTTTTGCAACTAGACTCAGGCAATGACCAAAGAAAATAGAAATTGACCTTTGCTGTTTCCATGTTTGCCCAATGGCAGAGGAGGTGTGAGATCCATGGGGTGAGAGTCAGGCTAGGAAATGTAGCCAGCAACTGTGTGAGGATGGGAGGAATTACAGATCTGGTGGATGGAGGTTTCCTGTTAGAGACCAAAAGGGGAGAACCTGTGATGTGCTCTGTCCAAGGAAGGTTATGAGAAAGAGGGAACAGGGATCCTGGTGCCTCTCCCCAAGGAAACCTCAGACAAAGCATCTCCTCTTGGACAGGAGCAGCAACCTTCACACTAGCAGTTAGAGCCATCTTTAGGTTCAGAAATTCATAGTTTCAAAGGCTCTAAGGCCAGCCCTGATCATCTAGTCTGACCCCCTGCATAACACAGGGTTATGAGTTCAATCCTTGAGGGGGCCATTTAGGGATCTGGGGCAAAAATCTGTCAGGAACGGTACTTGGTCCTGCTGTGAAGGCAGCGGACAGGACTCGATGACCTTTCAAGGTCCCTTCCAGCTCTGTGAGATAGGTATATTTCCATATTAATTAATGCAGCTCTCTCCCCAGTACATACCTGGCTGGGGGCAGCAGCAGCCCAGGCACCACCGTCCCTGCCGCAGCCCCCGGACTCCAAATGCCCTGCACCGGACACAGCTGCTCCCCACCCTCCCCTGGTGTAATGGTCAGTATGCAGGAGTCTGACTCCTACCATCTCACTGCAACTCTCCATGGGACCACCGGGTACCCTGTTGGCTTGTGGCCAAACCCTGGGACCTCTGCTTCCTTCTATTGAGTTGTGCAAGAGCAAGTCTTTCCCCTCCTGCTGGGTGACTAGCGCCCACTGGTGCCAGGTCCTCGCTCTGGCTGGTTTGACGGAATGGCCGCAATGGGCCGGGCCCTAGAACTTGACACCCTGGCTAGAGATGCTGCAGTCCTGAGGGTTGCGATTCTCGCAGCTTCACCAGATGCCCACAAGCTTGGCCCTTGCACTTGCTGCCGCGCTTTGACTTTTGCCCACATGGCGCGTAACGAAAGGAGGCCCAGGCCCAGGGTTGATAGGCAGGAGGGAGGAAGAGCCCCAGGCCGGAGCCCAGCACACTTTCCTCCTCCGGGCTCCTAGAGCAGAGGCGGCTGGTGCTGACAGCTCCAAGGGAAGGCTTAAAAGCCACAGAGCAACCGAGGGTGGGGCAAGAGGAGGGGAGGACCGTGCCTGCGCGTGAGCTGCAGACAGCCACAAAGACACCAGCCAGCCTGCTCCCTGGCACACCAGACACCCACTGAAAGGCCATCCGCAGATCAGCATTGGGGGGACCTGCCCCCACCCCCTTCAAACCCAGGGCACTGCAGCCGCTTCCCTCTGCCCGAGGCCGGGACTCGCTCCTCTGGGAGCAGCCTGGGCTCCCCGCCCCGCACAGGCTGCACCGGGAGCAGCTCCCTGTGGGGGGCAGGTCTCCCCTTCTCCCCATGTGGGGCACTGCCGGGGGGGCTCGGGGTCCCAGTCAGGGGGGCCGGGCCGGGGTCTCTGCACGGGGAAAATCTCGGGGGGGGGGGAGCGGGAATGTCCCTCCCCCGCCCGCAGGCAGGGCTCGGGGGGCCCCAGAGGCAGCAGCCGAGGCCCGGGGGGCTGGCAAGGCAGCACCCGCAATTCACTCCTGCTGCTGGGCTGGGCCCCGACTCGCTCCGAACTGCGCCTCCTGGGCCCTGGCGAGCTGGAGTCCCTGGGTCTGGCCGGGGGGTCTGGCTCTTATTCATGTCTTGTGGCGTCACCCCCGGCCCCCAGCAGGGACGTGGAGCCAAGGGGTCCATGCCCAGGGGACCAGGGATTTCAAAAGCACCGGGCCGAGGGGATAGAGCTGTGTTTTTAAATAAAAATGAAGATACAAAATGTCACTAGATCGCTCGATGCCACAACTTATGCCTAGTGGGTGACAGACCCCCCTGTGTCTTCACCTTCAGCTGGGGTAGAGTTCAGGGGTAGAGTGTTTGACTGCAGATCGAGTGGTCCTTGGTTCACATCCTAGTGCCCCCTTTGAAGTCTTTGTTAATAAGCAGCAGGTTTCACACAAACAAAAGGAAGTATTTTTTCAAACGACGCACAGTTAACCAGTGGAACTCTTTGCTGGAGGACGTTGTGAAGGCCAAGACTATAACAGATTTCAAAAATGACCTCGATAAATTTATGCAGGAGAGGTCTATTAATGGCTATTAGCCTGGATGGGTAGGGATGGTGTCCCTAACCTCTGTTTGCGAGGAGCCGGAAATGAGCAACAGGAATGGATCACTTGTCGATTCCCTGTTCATTCATAGAATCATAGAATATCAGGGTTGGAAGGGACCTCAGGAGGTCATCTAGTCCAACCCCCTGCTCAAAGCAGGACCAATTCCCAACTAAATCATTCATTGCCTCTGGGGCACTGGCTACTGTCGGAAGACAGGATACTGGACTAGATGGACCTTTGGTTTGACCCAGTCTAGGCGGTCTTGTGTTGCTTATGTTCTTGGTTGTATGAACCAGTGCTGGCTATTAGAGGAGCAGATGGCTTCAAAAGACCAGTCTCTTGGATCTGTGTGAATCCTGGGCAAACTAATTCCCTTCCTTTAGAGAATGACAGAAAAACCCATTTCCTCCTTCTTTCTACTCCAGGCTTCGTTCCTTTTTCCAAAGACTCGCCCCTAGGTTGCAGAGAGAGATCTACGTGCACAAAGTGTTCGTCCAACCTGCAGCAATTGAGGCATGCTCTGTCCTCAGCCAGCAAGAACAGGCCTTGCCAGAGAAGCCCCAGAGAAGCAAATGCTCATGGACCATCCTATCAGGCATGAAAAGACTCTGTGTCTATAGCCAATCTGACACCTCGATGGCAGATAGCGATGAGGAGAGAACAGTTTCCTCACCAAGAAGGTGGACGTACTTGTCCCTGAAGAAGAAAGCAGATGAGACCCAGGTGGCGTCAGAGGAGGTGAAGCTGCAGGAGAATACAGAAAAAGTCAAACTGGGAATTTGGCTTTGCACTTTTCTCTCTGTCTCTCCCAAGCTCTGATCCTGTTGCCCATCCCCACAGATCTGAGTGCCTCCCCCGTGAATTAGATTGGCCTAGGGAGGTCTCTGGCAGAATTCATTTCTACGTCCCCTGGGTAGGAGGCTCTCGGCATCATTTACTCCCCCTGATTAATGAAGCTCCACCGCCCTCCTAGGAGGTAGGAATTCTACCCATTGGACCCCTGGGGAAACTGAAGCCCAGAGAGCTCCGTGACTTGCCCCAGCCTGCACGGTGGGGCAGGGTTACCGTCGAACCCAGGAGAACACCCTGGCCAGGGCTCCTAGAACCAACGCTGCCTATTGGGGAGTCTGATTGTGTTGCCCTTCAGTTCTCAGCCAGGCTGTGACGAGGTGATTCTGGCGGGACCCAACGGAGAGTGCCAGTTCAGGACAAATCGCTTCAAGCAGGGCACTTACAGCCCAGGGCTGGGGTCTTCCCACCTCTAAGGCAAACCAAACCAGACAGACAGAGAGGACTTTGGTTTTTCTCCACTGGCTAACCACAAGTCACACAAGCAATTCCCTTAGTCACTCCAGTTTCCCAGTATCACTACCAGTGCCACTCGTTATGGGGATGAATGGTTATGAAAACCAAAACCCCAGTAAAAGAAAAACGTTCTCCCAATCCCAAAGGACCAAGCCCCAGACCCAGGTCAACGTCCAAATCAGAGCTTACCCACAAATCACGCTGTTGCCAATCCTTTAGAATCTAAAATCTAAAGGTTTATTCATAAAAGGAAAAAGATAGAGATGAGAGCTAGAATTGGTTAAATGGAATCAATTACACACACAGTAATGGCAAAGTTCTTCGTTCAGGCTTGTAGCAATGATGGAATAAACTGCAGGTTGAAATCAAGTCTCTGGAACATCCCCAGCTGGGATGGGTCATCAGTCCTTTGTGTAGAGCTTCCGTTTGTAGCAAAGTCCCTCCACGGGTAAGAAGCAGAATAGAAGACAAGATGGAGATGAGGCATCTGCCTTTTATAGTCTCTTCCAGGTGCAAGGACATCTCTTTGTCCTTACTGTGGAAAATTACAGCAAAATGGAGTTTGGAGTCACATGGGCAAGTCCCTGCATACTTTGCTGAGTCACAAGGTGTATCTGCCTTCTCTCAATGGGTCAGTTGTATAGCTGATGGTCCTTAATGGGCCATCAAGCAGGCTAGGCAGAGCTGACACCAACTTGTCTGGGGTGTCTCCCAGAAGCATAGCATAAGTTTGAAATACAGACAGTATAAAGCCAATATTCATAACTTCAACTACAAAAATGAAACACACATATAGACAGCATAATCATAACCAACAAACCATAACCTCTCCATAGACCCCTTACACGACAACCTTTATATAATATTTGCTGCAAATATATAACAGTGGTTGCAACAGTGATCTAATACAGTTACAGATTATGTCAAGAACGTCACACCCCAAATGCAAAATTGATGCAGGAAGGGATGACAAACATCCCTGACTGCATCCCAAGAGCTCCCTATCCTGGGTTCTGTCTCACTACAGCTAGTCTTGGGTTAGAAGCCGTACCAGTGTATAACAGAAATGGTTTATCAAAGTCATGTTCAATAACATGATTGAATCTCTTTACAAACTCAAGGGAAAACTTGGTTAGAACAATAGTGGATTGGATCTGCTCTTGCAGCATGGTTCCTATATATCTCATGTGATCTTGCCAAGAGCATAGCTACTTTATTCATAAAAGCTCTGGCAAATGTTTGGAACCCAATTAACATCAAGCCAATGTAGATATTAATGTTGTTCGTAGTATAGGAATCTTGGCATTTAGCCGTGAAAGCAATATGGTAGTGTGCCTTATTTTCCCTTTTCATACAGCACATCAGGTCTGGAATGTCTTTTCCCCTGTGAAAAGTTCCAATGCTGTTTACAGGCATTAACTGTGAAACATTAGGATAACAAGGCCTTTGAACATAAAGTATGTTCTTATGTATTACTCTTAACATGTTCAAGGGATTTTTCCAAAAGATTAGGCACATTGTTCATTTTTACAGTTCTTGCTAATAGCAAGACATTAGTTACAAAAATTACCATTAGCAATAACAACAAATCCATTGCAAGTGTCCATTTACAATCATTTTTGTCATGCCACACCTTTGGCCCAATACCATTGGGTTTTTGGCATTTTAGGGTTAACCTGTGGCTTTCCTTTGCAAAATCAAGTTCTCTTTTTGCTCCTTGTCCTGAAGGATCAAATCCTGATTTTTCTTGCTTAACAGAATTCACTGGCTGATTGGGTGGGCTCTCTGTGCTAATAGCTATTAGCAAGTCTTTTTTCTCCCTGCAAGCCAGGTAATTTGCATCAACACAGACACTAGCTTTTAGATTCTCAGCTGCTACCAATTTCAAGGCTGGACACTCATTCTTCCCTTTAGCAGGATTGGGTTCTTTTCCCCCCCACACACACACCTTTTGCCTAGAAGGTTGAAAACAGAAACTTCCTGCTTACAGGAATTCCTTTGCTGGCTCGGTGTGTTCACAAGTGCAGACCCTGACGCACAGACTGCTCACTCAGGGCTTGGCTACACTTGCGAGTTACAGCGCAATAAAGGAACCTGGGCGCACTAGCTCACTCCCCGTCCACATTGGCATGGCACGTAGAGCGCTATGACTCCGTGGCTACCGCGCGCCTGGTTCTCCACCTCGGCGAGAGGAATAACGTTTCCTGCGCCTTGGCTACAACGCCCGGGCGTCAGTGTGAACGAGGTGTTGCGTTACTGCGCTCTGATCGGCCTCCGGAACATCCCATAATCCCCTTAAGTCAAGTGGCCACTCTTGTCACTGTTTTGAACTCCTGTAGGAATGCGGAAATGCCCTTTCAAAGCCCCATTTCTGACAGCCGGCATGCAAGCCGTTACTGTGCAATGCTGTGTGAGAGAGAGACGCAGGGGAGAGGGGGGGTCTGCTGCTGTCTGAACTTACAAGACAGCATGCTGACGTGCTCAGCCCCCCAAAACCCCCCTCTCTCTCCCCCCACATACACACAACACACTCCCTGTCACACTCCACCTCACCCCTCCCATTTGAAAAGCACGTTGCAGTCACTTGAATGCTGGGATAGCTGCCCATAATGCACCACTCCCAATGCTGCTGCAAGTGCCGCAAATGTGGCCACGCCAGTGCGCTGTCAGGTGTCAGTGTGCTCTGCCATACTACCCCCCGCCCATTACCCCCACCCCTTTATGCCTGGCAACTCCCAAGCCCAGTGCCCCTCTGGCCCGCAGAGCCCTATAAGCAGCACCCCCCACTGCCTAGTGCCCCTCTCACGGCCCCCCCACAACTGCCCAGCACTCCATATTCCTGAGGGAATTCAGCACCAAAACATTAAAAATTCTGTGCACTATTTTAAAATTCTGCAAATGTTATTTGTCAATAAATAAACGTGGAAGCTGCAGCCTGGCAGGGGGAGCCCAGGCCACTGGCTGCATGGAGGTGGGAGATCACCCTGCAGCCTCCCCCCTCCCTTCCCAGGACAGGGACTCGACAGTGAGGCTGCACCCGACCCTGACACATTGTAAGGGATGGGCCTGCCCCAGAAACTCCTTTGGGCACTGCCCCTCTGCGCCAGGTGCACCAGGTGTGGGAGGCAGGCTCAGCCCGGCAGGATCCAAGTGTGGAGGGGCTCAGTGTGGGGGGATCCAGGTGGGGCTAACAGGGTTCTGGGTGGAGCAGTCGGGGTGCAGGTGGCTCAGTGGGGGATCTGGATGCACAGGGGCTCGTTGGGGGTTGATGGGGCAGTGGGACTCTGTAGAGGGGTCCAGGTGAAGGTGCTTGGGGCTCAGCAGGGGGTGTCTAGGTGTGGGGAGCTCAGCGGGAGGGCGGATGCAGGGGAGGTGGGGCTCATTGGGGTGGGGGTCCAAGTGAAGCTGGCTGGGGCTCTGTGGGGTGGGTGGGTACAGATGCAGGGCAGGTGGGGCTAGTCAGGGGGAGGGTTCGATGGGGCTGCATAACGGGCGAGCCTCAGCTGCTGCCAAGGGGATGCTGCATGCCGGGCTCCCGGTTCTCCCCTGTCCCCGCATCCCTCATCCCCTTCTCTTTCCCATCCCATGCCCCTTCCCCACTGCCCATCTCCTCCCCATCCCACCCCCTTCCTTCCCTACTGCTTATTTCCCCCAGTCCCCCCTCCGCCCCAGCCCATGCACTCCCTACTGTACAGAGAACAGGATGGCCCCTCCCAGCACACAGACGGGGAGCACCACCGGCACTAGGACCCAAAAGGCTGCATCCAGCTGCAAAGTCAGCAGAACTGAACAGTCCCCTCTTTCCACCGGGCAGTTCTGTGGGGACTCCCCAGACACAGCTCCTACAGCCAATCCATCAGCACTGAACAAATACTGCAAGACTAATATCTCACAGGCCCGATTGCAGCAGAGAGCCTCTAAGCCTCACTGCGGGGAGCTTCCCCCCAGGGCCGGCTTTAGCAAGAGCGGGGCCCGATTCCTGGGGGCGTGGCTTGCCGCAAGCCCCACCCCCAGGAATTGGGCCCCGCTCCGGCCGGAGCTCCAGCCGGGGTCGTGGGGCTTGGGTCTGGGCCGGAGCCGCTCAGCCAGGGCCGGGCTGGAGCCGAGCCGGGGTGCCGGGCCGGACCCGGAGCCGCTCAGCCGGGGCCGGGCTCGAGCCGCGGGGGCCGGGCCGGACCCGGAGCCGAGCCTCGGGGGCCGGGCCCGAGCCGCTCAGCCAGGGCCGGGCTGGAGTTGAGCAGAGCCGGGCCGGAGCCGAGCCGAGCCGCGGGGGCCGGGACGGAGCCGAGCTGGGGGGCCGGACACGGGCCGGGCCCGAACCGGGCTGCGGGGCCTGGGCCGGAGCCGAGCCGAGCAGGCCGGACCGGCGCCCCAGGGTCAGAGCTGCTGGGGCCGGAGGTGCTCGGCCGGGGCTGGACTGGGCCGCGCCGCGCCTCCCCGGAACCCTTCTCACACCCCCCACCACCCCAGCTTATCTGGTGCTGCCTGCCCGCCCCTGCTTCTTTTCAGAAGCAGGGGCGGGGGAGGAGCAGGGGGCGGAGCGTTCAGGGGAGGGGAGGAGGGGGAAGTGAGCTGGGGGCGGGGTGGAGAGCTGCGGCGCGGGGCCCTCTTGGCGCAGGGCCCAATTCAGCCGAATCAGCTGAATCGGCCTAAAGCCGGCCCTGCTTCTCCCACCCAGCCCTGAACAGAATATCGCTGCCAGCCTCCAGCTCAGGGCTGAGCCTTCACTTCCTCCCATGCAGCTCTGGGAGAAAGAGCTCCTTAGGCCCCCTGAAGGGGAAAAGCCACAAACAAATCTTCACGTGGCTCTCACACCTCTAGAGGCCCAGGCCAGCCAGGTATCAATCCCAGCCCATGTAGGGTTAGGAGTTCCTGCTGCTCCCTGCTGAGATACACCGACCTTGCGCTGCACTGGGGGGGCTGTCCCCTTTTGCAAGCACGTACTTCCTGTTTCTGGGAAGGAAGAACTACTGCCCTAGTGTTAACTGCCTGCTGCACTGTGCCTGCATCACAATGCCAGAGCCTCCCCAGGCAGGAGACTCCTTTGTCAGCCACCTGGCGACAGGAGCAGGCTCATGTCCACAAGACACAGGTCGCTCGGAGAGACTGGGCAGAGGAAGGAGCCCCATGTCCTGAGCTAGGAGAGCTAGTGCTCGAGAAGAGAGCCTCACCCTTATAGCATTCACCACCCGCGGCGGACAGGAGCGAGCAGTGGCAGTGGGGGGGGGGGGCAGGGGGTGGAGAGGAGCCCTGGGCCTGGCCAGCTGAGAGGAGCGAGCAGGGGATGGGGCTGGGGGGGGGAGAGGAGCCAGCGGGCAGGGGGGCCTAAGGGTGCATCACAAGTGGAGAGGGCAGGGCCAGGGCACCATCGGAAACCCGGTATTGGGCGTGGACCCTGAGCAAGGCTTTTGGGTGATGCAGTAATGGAGCTAGGAGGTGATAAGGGGGGTTCTAGGCATCTCTAATCCCAGCCCCACTTCTCCTGTGCCCAAAGCCATGAGCGTGAGCCCACCCCTCTCAGTCTCAGACCCTACAGCCCCAAAGACATGACTGGCCACTCACGCTGTGACCCAATTACAGCTAGGAAGGCTCTCTAGAAAGATAGGAGTGGGAAGAGCAAACCCCTTAGCCTGGCAGGCAGTACGCATCCTTCCCAGTATAGCAGAGACCATGCCTCAAGCGACGGTCCTGGGGCCGGTTTTCTTCAATGTCTTCATTCATGATCTGGAGGATGGCGTGGGCTGCACCCTCAGCAAGTTTGCGGATGACACTAAACTGGGAGGAGTGGTAGATACACTGGAGAGTAGGGATAGGACACAGAGGGACCTAGACAAGTTAGAGGATTAGGCCAAAAGAAATCTCATGAGGTTCAACAAGGACAAGTGCAGAGTCCTGAACTTAGGACAGAAGAATCCCATGCACTGCTACAGACTAAGGACCGAGTGGCTAGGCAGCAGTTCTGCAGAAAAGGACCTAGGGGTTACAGTGGACTAGAAGCTGGATATGAGTCAGCAGTGTGCTCTTGTTGCCAAGAAGGCTAATGGCATTTTGGGCTGTATAAGTAGGGGCATTGCCAGCAGATCGAGGGACGTGATCATTCCCCTCTATTCGACATTGGTGAGGCCTCATCTGGAGTACTGTGTCCAGTTTTGGGCCCCAGACTACAAGAAGGATGTGGAAAAATTGGAAAGAGTCCAGTGGAGAGCAACAAAAATGAATAGGGGGCTCCTGGAGCACATGACTTATGAGGAGAGGCTGAGGGAACTGGGATTGTTTAGTCTGCAGAAGAGAAGAATGAGGGGGGATTTGATAGCTACTTTCAACTACCTGAAAGGGGGTTGCAAAGAGGATGGATCTAGACTGTTCTCAGTGGTAGCAGATGACAGAACAAGGAGCAATGGTCTCAAGTTGCAGTGAGGAAGGTTTAGATTGGATATTAGGAAAAACTTTTTCATTAGGAAGGTGGTGAAGCACTGGAATGGGTTACCTAGGGAGATGGTGCAATCTCCTTCCTTAGAGGTTTTTAAGGTCAGGGTTGACAAAGCCCTGGCTGGGATGATTTAGTTGGGGATTGGTCCTGATTTAGGCAGGGGGTTGGACTAGATACCTCCCGAGGGCTCTTCCAACCCTGATATTCTCGGATTCTATGATAGGCAGGCAGATAGACCCAGATTAGTCCATAGGAGACTTCGGGGGGGGGGGGGGGAGGCGCAGAGGAAGAGGATGCAGGCAACTGAACATGACAGGTGTTCATGAAAGGAGAGAGAGAGTGTTTGAGTGTCAGTTGGCCAACACAGAGAAGAGAGAGAGAGAGAAACCTAGGAGGAAGGAACAAAACTCAGATCGCTTCTCGGCCTTTTGGCTAAGATCAAGTGTTTATTCGTATCTTAATCCTTACTCATTTCATGTGATTAAGCCACTACCTTGATCTATGCAACACTATATCTGCTATGCCAAACACTTACAGTGGGAATGCATCCTACTGCTAGTAAATCTCAGCCCAAAGTGCTGTCTGGTACTCCAGCATCCCACAGCGCCCCTGACACTGCCAACTCTACTGAGAGTGGTCCTCAGTGCGCTTTGCCGAGAAAGACCCCAGGGGTCCCCAAGCTACAACAAGCCACCACCTGCAAAGGAAAGAGGGAGCGGGTAAAAGACCCCCCAGATGCTGCCTCGGGAAGTTCCCGGATCCAAAG
Source organism: Chrysemys picta bellii (assembly GCF_011386835.1). NCBI lineage: Eukaryota > Metazoa > Chordata > Testudines > Emydidae > Chrysemys > Chrysemys picta. The sequence continues at coordinate 16,145,022 of NC_088807.1, read as the reverse complement.
ACCTGCCTGCAGGGACATCACGGAGAGGAGGAACATCAACCCCACCGTGGTCCTGGAGAGAAGGAACATCAACCCCACCGTGGTCCTGGAGAGGAGGAACATCAACCCCACCGTGGTCCTGCCGCCGGTAACTTCTCCAGCCGACCAGCAGCCGCAACCACCTGGTGCTGGTGCCTGCCCTGCCATACTCCTGCCGCCAGAGAAGCCCCGCGCTGACGGCCAGCTGCAGGGAGCCCGCCGCACCACCCGGCTATCGCGGACCGCTCGCCTGCAGCTGCGACCCCAGAAGGATGGCCCCCCCGCGCCCCGGCCACCGGAGAACCCCGATGCCCAGCTGCTGCTTCTCCCACCAGGAGACTGCTCCCCTGGATCCCAGCCGCCTGGGAAACTCTCCGTCGCCCAGCTGCTGCTCCGGATGCCGGGTGAGTGCCCCAGGGAACCCCAAGACTTACCTGCACGTGGGGACTCTCCCACAGCCCCTCCACCGCCCATGTCACCAGGGGACCCCTGCCCTGAGCCCCCGCCACTGCCCCGTAGTCGGACTGGGGACCCCTGCGGCGTGCCCCAGCCGCCGCCGCCGCCGGCCAGGACGCCGAGCAACCCTAGCCCCGCTCCCCGGCTGCCCTTACCGGAGCAGCCTGGGGAGCCCCGCGTCATGCTCCGGCTACCGCCGCCGCCGCCCGGGTCGCCGGGGGACCCCTGCCCCGCGCCTGGTTCGCTGCTCCCTGAGCAGCCCAGGGAGCCACGTGGCGCGCCCTGGCCCGCGCTACCGGACCCACCTGGAGACCCCTGCCCCACTCCCTGCCCGCCGCTGCCCCTGCCCGGGCTGACGAGGGACTCCTGCCCCTCTCCCCGGCTGCCGCCTCCTGCGCAGCCCGGGGAGCCCTGCGGTGTACTGCCGCCGCTGCCGCCCGGGACCCCCGGGTGACCCCCACTCCGCGCTCTGGCCGCTGCCCCCCGGGCAGCCAGAAGAGCCACGCGGCGCGCCTCGGCCGCCGTTGCCGGGGCCGCTGCGGGACCCCTGCCCTGCTCCTCCGCCGCCCTGGCCGGAGCAGACCCGCGGCGCGGCGCAGCCGCTGCCGCTCGGGCCACCTAGGGACCCTTCCCCTGCTCCCCAGCCGCCGCTTCCTGAGCGGACCGGGGAGTCCTGCGGTGTGCTGCCGCCGTCGCCACCGGGGACCCCAAGTATCCCCCGCCCCGCGCCCGGGCCGCTGTCCCCCGGGCAGCTAGGAGAACATCGCGGCGCGCTTTGGCAGCCGCCGCCCAGGCCACCGAGGGACCCCTGCCCCGCTTCTTGGCCGCTTCGGCCGGAGCGCACCCGCGGCGCGCCGCCGCCGTTCGGGTCTCTCTGGGACCCCTGGCCCGCTCCCCGGCCGCCGCTGACGGAGCGGTCCGGGGAGCCTTGCGGCGTGCCCCGACCGCCGCCGGCCAGGACGCCGGGGGACCCCTGCCCCGCGCACTGGCCGCTGCCCCCCGGAGACCCACGTGGCACGCTCCGGCCACCCCTGCCTGGGCCACCGGGGACCCCGTGCCCCGCCCCGGGACTGCCTCCCCCGGAGGAGCCTGGGGAGCCCCGCAGCGTGCTCCAGCCGCCACCACCCTGCCGAACGCCGGGCGACCCCAGCCACGCTCACCAGCTGTTACTGCCCGAGCCACGTGGGGAGTCGCACCGTCTGCCCCAGCCACCACTGCCTGAGCCCCTGGGGGTCTCCTGTACCGCGCCGCTGCCGCCTATGCAGCCAGGGGACCCCCACCACCTGCCCCGGCCGCCACTGGCGGAGCGGCCCGGGGTTTCCCACCCTGTTCTCCAGCCGCCGATGCACGCACCATCCGAGGAGACCCCTGATGCGCCCCGGCAGATGAGACCCCAGCCCGCCGCCTGCCAGGTGTCACAGAGCCAGAGGGAATCGCCCACCCGCCACTCACCGCTCCAGCTGCCATGCGATCCCTGCACAGCCCACCAGCCGCCGGGAGACCCCCCAACCACTCCACTACTGCCCCAGCAGCTGGAGACCCCCCCCCGCGCTCCTGTTGCCCCAGTCAACGAGGGACCCCCACGCTGCCCCACAGCAGCTGCGCCCATTGACCACTCCCCCCCATGCCCCTCGGTCATCTCAGGAACTCTGCGCTGCCCCCCAGCTGCCACAAGACGTCTCCCCCGTCCTCCTGCGGTCCCCGGACACGCCCCCCGCTCACCAGCAACTCCAGCCGCCATGGGACAGCCCCCCCGTCCTCCAGCGGTGGCCGGACACTCCCCCTGCCCTCCAGCAGCTCCAGCCACCATGGGACAGCCCCCCCCCCGTCCTCCAGCGATTGCCGGACACTCCCCCTGCCCCCCAGCAGTCTCCCCCCACGCAAGCAGACTCCCCCAACCCCCAACAGGTCGCCCCTACTGGGGTCACCCACCCGACCTCTGGGACCCCCACCCCACAGGGGACTGACGGTGACACCATCTTACTGGCATACCCCCTCACTGCTGATGCGCTCTTCTGCCCTATCTGCCTGCCGCCCCGACATTTCCACCTCCTCGGGGGAGTCACCAGGCACCTGAAGAGGTGCCACGGCAAATCCGTCGCCTTCAGCTGCGCCCGCTGCAGCCTGCCCTTTGAAACTCAGAAGAGGTGCAAGGCACACCAGGCCAGCTGCAAGAGACCCCGTGCAGCGGCAGCTCCGGCCCCGGCCTCCCGCTCCTCTGTGCCCCGGTCCGCTGCTCCCGCACCACGAGGTAGCCGGGGACCCCCCCAGCCGCCACCCCGTATCCCGCCCCAGTCCCCGAGCCAGTGGCCCAGGGCCCCACCACCGAGACGTCGCCCCCCGCAACGGGAAACGCCGACCGAGCCCCTGCCGACAGGAGACCCATCACATCCTCCCAGGTCACCCGGAAGCTCTCGGAGCTGAGGCGCCTCAGTGCCCTCCCGGCGCTCAACCAGCGCGACCCCATCGCCCGCAGGACCAGTGCCCCACCAGGTGTGGCCGCTCAAAACTCTGCCCCCGGTAGAACCGATGATGGCTCACAGACCACCCCACGGGCACCGGACACCAGAAGAGCCGACGCGACCCCCGCGGCCCGCACCGCGAACCCCACCCGCTGGGGCGGCGGGGCCCACCCCCCAGCTCACTCCGCAAACTGCTGGTGCCAGGGAAACCAGTACTACGGCCAGTCCACAGCGCCAGCCCCCCATCGCCAGATGGTCCGCCACGGCCCCAGGCGCCACCAGGCCAATCCCCACCGCCAGAAGGTCGCACGCTCCCACAGCGACCCGTCGGTCGATACCAGCACACGGAGGTCCTGCCACCACCCGTGCCCCCACCGACCTGATCCGGATCCCACCAACGGCTGACAACAACACCTCTCCACCAGCGACTACGCCCCAGGACCCAGAGGTACGGTCTCCAGATCCACAAGCGGTACACCCTGTCGACCACGCAGCCAACCTGCCGCCCATTGCCGACAGAGGGACCCGAGGACCTGCGACCGGCGGCTAGACCGGCCACGCCCTGGCAGGCCACTTGGATCGGGGAACTCCAAACAGCTACCTCCTTTGCGGAATTCGACTCGTGCGTCAACAGGCTCACCCAGGAGCTGGCCGCAGAGATCGCTTTCCGGAGAACCCCGAACCAGGAGACCACCCGGCCTGCCCCCAGACGGCCCCCCCCACACCGTGACACAAACACGAGGGAAGCTAGACGGAGGAACACCAGCCGCCGCTATGACTCGGCAGCAGCATCAAGGATCCAGAAGCTGTATCGGACTAACCGCCTCAAGGCCGTGAGAGAGGTCCTCGACGGGCCCCCGTCCTACTGCACGATTCCGCCCGAACGCCTCCACAGCTACTTCCACGGGGTGTTCGGTGGCGTGCCCAGGAACGACGTGCCGCGCCCGGAGTGCCTCCCCCCCTGCCCCGCATCTCAGACTCCGATGGCCTGGAGGCCGACTTCACCCCCAAAGAGGTGATGGCCAGGCTCTCCAGAACTAAGAACACAGCGCCCGGAAAAGACAGTATCCCCTACGGCCTCCTAAAAAGATGTGACCCTGGCTGCCTTGTACTCTCCAGTATATTCAACCTCTGCAAGCAATTCAGCCAAACCCCCACCTCCTGGAAGAAGGCCATGACCGTCCTTATCCACAAGAAAGGAGAGCGTGACGACCCCAGCAACTGGAGACCCATCTCCCTTTGCTCCACGATGTATAAACTTTACGCCAGCTGCCTTGCAGCCAGAATCACGGAGTGGGCGACGGCCGGAGGGGCCATCAGCCCTGCCCAGAAGGGCTTCATGCCGTCAGAGGGGTGCTACGAGCACAACTTCCTGCTCCAAACCGTCATTCAGACAACCAGACGGGCGCGGAAGCAGTGTGCCATAGCGTGGCTCGACCTGGCCAACGCCTTCGGGTCCATCCCCCACCACCACATCTTTGACACACTCCGGGAGTTCGGGATGCCGGAGACCTTCCTTCGCCTCGTCCGGGAGCTGTATGAGGGCTGCAGCACCACCATCTGCTCGGTGGTAGGGGAAACCGCCGAGATACCGATCCACAGCGGTGTGAAGCAGGGCTGCCCCCTCAGCCCGATCATCTTCAACCTCGCCATGGAGCCACTCCTGCGGGCGATCTCCAACGGCGCCCATGGTTTCGACCTCCACGGCGAGAGGGTGAACGTCCTGGCCTATGCAGACAACTTAGTCCTGATTGCAGACAACCACAAGAGGCTCCAGAGCATGCTCAATACCATCGGGAGAGTCACGGACTGGGCAGGACTCCGCTTCAACTCCAAGAAGTGCGCATCCCTCCACATTGATGGGAGCGTACGGGACTCGGTCCTGGAGACGGAATTTCTTATCCAGGGGGAGCCTGTCATCCCCCTGGCGGAGGGGCAGGCATACCAGCACCTCGGGACGCCGACGGGTTTCCGCGTCCAGCAGACCCCCGAGGACACCATCCGGGAGATTCTACTGGATGCCACCAAGATCGACGCATCCCTGCTGGCCCCATGGCAGAAAATCAACGCCCTCAATACCTTCCTGATCCCCCGCATCGCCTTCGTCCTGAGGGGATCCGCTGTGGCAAAGGTGCCTCTCAACAGGGCAGACAACTCCATCCGGCAGCTGGTCAAGAGCTGGCTGTCCCTGCCCCAGAGAGCCAGCAATGAGCTCATCTACATCGCACACAGGCACGGTGGTGCAAACGTCCCCCGCATGGGAGACCTATGTGACATCGCTGTCGTCACACACGCCTTCCGGCTCCTGACGTGCCCTGACGCCAAGGTGAGGTCCATCGCGACGACTGCCCTGCGCACCGTTGTGGAGAAGCGTATCGGAAGACCTCCCTCTGACCGAGACGTGGCCACCTTCCTGAGCGGCTCCTTGGACGGTGAGTTCGCCCGCGACGGAGGTGATATCGCCTCGCTGTGGTCCCGCACCCGCAATGCCACTCGCCGACTGGGTAAACGCCTGGGCTGTCGTTGGGTGTGGAACGAGGAACGCCGGGAACTGGGAATACTGATACCGCGGACCGAGTCGGAGGACAACACTGTCATCACCCCCCGGAGCCAGAGGCATGCTCGAGAGATCCCTGAAGGCCGCCGTCCACGCGCTCTACATAGACACCCTGAAGAAAAAACCTGACCAGGGTAAGGCCTTCAAGGTGACCAGCAAGTGGGACTCTAGCAACCACTTCCTCCCCACGGGCAGCTTCACCCGGTTCGCCGACTGGAGATTCATACACCGAGCCCGGCTGAATTGCGTCCCCCTCAACGGAGCCGTCCGCCACGGGAACCGGGACAAGCGCTGCAGGAAGTGCGGGTACGTTGCCGAAACCCTACCCCACGTCCTATGCAGCTGCAAGCCCCATGCCAGAGCCTGGCAGCTGCGCCACAACGCCGTCCAGGATCGCCTGGTGAAGGCCATTGACCCACGCCTGGGGGAAGTCGCCGTCAATCGCACCGTCCCTGGTACCGACAGCCTGCTGCGCCCAGACATCGTCATCACGGACGAGGTCGGGAAAAAGGTCATCATGATCGACATAACGATCCCATTCGAGAACAGGACCCCAGCCTTCCGTGAAGCCCGAGCCCGCAAGCTTGAAAAGTATGCCCCCCTGGCTGACACCCTGCGGTCGAAGGGCTATGAAGTACACACCGACGCCCTGCTGGTCGGGGCCCTGGGCGCCTGGGACCCGTGCAACGAGAGAGTGCTGAAGACCTGTGGAGTGGGCCGTCACTATGCACGGCTCATGAGACGCCTGATGGTCTCAGACACTATCCGTTGGTCCCGGGACATTTACACGGAACACATCACCGGCCACCGCCAATACCAAGAGCGGGCCGATTAGACCTTGCCCACCTGCAAGGGAGGAGGGACTCGCTAACTCCCCCCTCCTCCCCCCACTGGACCTTACCCCCTGAACCCCTAACCCACCCAACCTCACCGGCCACCGCCAACTCCGGGAGCGAGCCAGGGAAACCTCGCCCACCCACAAGGGGGCAGAGATCCTACCCCCCTGAGCCCCTTCCCACCCAACCCCACCAGCCGCTTCCAGTGCTGAGGGCGAACCAGGAAGACCTTGCCCACTTGGAAGGGGGAGGGGTCCCATCCTTCCCCCCCCGCCCCAGCCCTGAACCCGGCCACCGCCGATAACGAGAGTGTGCCAAGGGGACCCTGCCCACCGACAAGGGGGAAGTGGTCTATATTCCCCCCCCCCCCCCGATGGGCCTTGTCTCTCGAGCCCTGAACCCACCCAACCTCACCGGCCACCGTCAATGCTCAGGAGTGAGCCGGGGAGACCTCACCCGCCCGCAAGGGGGATGGGACCTATCAACCCCCCCCACCCTGCAGGGCTTCTTTCCCCTGGATCCCCTGGATCCCACCCTGTGAGGGTCGCCCCATCACCATCACCCAACCCACCTACTTGTGCCCATGGCTACTTGTACCCCATGTATGGATGATTGACCCTCACCGATTATCAACTAGGTCTTGATCTCGCCCACCACCCACCCCCCCATTGGGGACACTACAGTCCCGTATATATTATGTGAGCTGCCAACCCCAACATAACAACATCCCCCCATACTCTGTATGTTCCCCCCAATGACTGACACCTGACTCCTTGAATCGTTTGTACCGTCTTTATTTTTAAATATTCTCTAATAAAATTTAAATCTGTTCTTATCAGAACAAGGAGTCACCCTCATGGACTCAACTACTGCTAGGGAGCAAACACCACTGCTGGCCAGAGAGATGAACAGCCCCCGCAAATGGCAACATCAACTCCCTTGAATCCACAGTTAGTCAGGAAACCCTTTTTCTTGTTTTTTTGTTCTTTTTTTAAACAAACCCACACCCAGCTAACGGGAAGTCCCTGCCTGGAGCCAGGGGGGCTGTGACCAGAGCCCTCACCAAACCAGACACTGATCTCACAGACAGTGACAGCTGCTCCGCTCCCAGCTGGACAGGTCTTGCCTGGCATCAACAACGCTTGCGCTCTCACTCGCTTTCCATCTCACCACCGAGACGGACTCTGTCCCCCACCCCCACCACACACTTCTTTTTCCTTGGTGCCAAACACAACACAAGAAGGAAAAACAAAAGTTATCATCACAATCTGCCGTCATGGCCAGGCTCTCCTTCTCGCATCTCCCACACCCCAGGGCTCTACCCTGAACCCCCTTCCCATGATGTTGTCAGAGCTACAATTAGAAAGCACCCCACTGCACCTGCACCCAACATAGTCACTCTGCACAGGAGACTCTTGTCCCTTCCACTGGTCTTAACCCCACAGAGCCCCAGGCCCAGCTAGGATGCACCTTATTTTTCTTTAGTACTGGGGCTCTCGTCCTCTCCTTCCTATCCCTCTTGGACTCCATCTGTGCTGTGAGAGAGGACTGGGAAGTGTTACAGACACAGAGACCCTCCCCCAGCTCTCTCTGCGCCCTGGGCTCACACCTGGTTGTCTCCCCAGTCCTTGGCACTGCCCAGCATGTCTCCCTCCACAGAAGTCACCTGATGTCATCTTAGACTCCATCTTCATATTGCTCTTCTCCTTCCCAGAACTCCTGCTCTGCTCCTCAGACCTGTCTGTCCTCAGCACTGCAGGCAGAGGGGAAGGGGCATCATGGGAACACACATGCCCCATTCCAGACACCACATGGCATCCACAGGGCTACCAACGCATGTCACCTTGTGCCAAAAACCACACCCCACCCCAAAGGAGCAAAACGCCTTTGTGAGCCTAGCACATACATACACACCAAGCCCAGCCAAATTGGGAGCTTGCCCCCCCTTCCCGGGCCTCATGAATAGAGAAATTTGGTGGGCAGTGTGGGCCCCAAAGGGACTGGCTCAGCGTGTGAATGAAGGATTGGGATATATGTGGGAGCGGGACAGTGGGGTTGGGGTGTCCAGGAGGACCCAAGGTAAGGGACTAGGGGGATTAGGGGTAGAGGAGAGTAGGGTTACCAAGTGCACTGTGGGATTGGGGGATTTAGAGAGCCCAGAGAGGACGGGTGGGGCAGGTTGGTGGGCCCCACGGGGGCTGGAAAGGGGAATCCGGCGGGTTGGGGGGTAGCAGAGAGTGGAGATAAGGGACTCGCAGACTGGGGATGGAGAAGGCAATGGGGTGACAGGGACGTGGGGCCCAGCACTGGAGAAATGGGCTGGAGTTGATTGGGGCGGGGTGGGAGGAGGACGCTGGGGGAAGCAGCACATTGGCAGGGCAAAGGGAAAGGCCAAGGAGAGAGGACAAGGTGGGGGAGGGGAGCACTGGGGAATGACAGGGGGCTGAGGGTGAACTAGGGGGAGTTTGGGGAGCAGGACCGAGGGGTCCCCATGGGTGCAGGGCAGGGCTGGGGGTGGAGGGGGGGCTGGGTAGGCCCAGGGACGGGGCAGGTTGGGGGGCTGAAGAGAATGTCAGGGCCCTACAGAACAGGGAGCGGGTGGGGGAGGGGATGGGGGCGCTGAGGGGTCCCCACGGGCACAGGGCGGGCCTGGGCGCAGTGAGTGGTTGGGGGTTGGGGGGGGATGGGGCAGGTTGGGGGCTGAGGGGGATGTCACGGCTCTAGGGAGCAGGGAGCGGGTGGGGGAGGGAGTAGGGGGGGTGGATGGGGCGCATGGGGTAGGGGGGCAGGGGGGACGGGGCAGGTTGGAGGGCTGAGGAGGATGTCAGGGCTCTAGGGAGCAGGTGGGGGAGGGGATGGGGGCTGAGGGGGATGTCGGGGTTCTAGGGAGCAAGTGGGGGAGGGGATGGGGGCTCAGGGGGATGTTGGGGTCTAGGGAACAGGTGGGGAGGGAATGCGGGGGCTGAGGGGTCCCCATGGGCGCAGGGGGTGGATGGGGGGCTGGGGACAGGGGCAGACGGGGCAGGTTGGGGGGTGAGGGGGATGTCACGGCTCTAGGGAGCGGGTGGGGGGGGCAGGGGGTGGATGGGGCACAGTGCGGGGCTGGGGGCATGGGGTGGATGGAGGGTGGGGGCGGGGGGATGGGGCAAGTTGGGGGGCTGAGGGAGGTGTCGGGGCACTAGGGAGCCGGTGGGGGAGGGGATGGGAGGGCTGAGGGGCCCCACGGGAGCAGACTCAGGCTGGAGGTCGGGGCCGGACTCCTTGTGGCGAGCGGAGGCGCGAGGGCAACACGTGACTGAGCACAGCAGACACTCGCTGGGAGGAAGGAGGAATCCCACAATGCACCGGGGCTGGCAAAGGCCGCACACAAGGGCCCCGCCCCGCCCCACCTTCAGGCGCCTCTGACCTTCTCGTAATGGCGTCCTGAGCTGCGCACTCACTTCCGCTTCCAGCCTCCGCCTAGGTAGAGGAGATTCAGGGGCGGGGGCGCTAGGGAGGCGAAAGGAGGTCGCAGTGGGCGGGGCCTGTGGCGGCTGCGGGGTGGGACAGAGCGATCAGGACAGAGGCCAAGCCCCCAGGGGAGGCGGGGCTGGGGCCGGGAAAGGGGCGGGGCCGGGGCAGATCAGGGAGGGGCTGAGGGCGGGGCGGGGGCCGAGCCGGGTGCCCGTCCCCCGCGGAGGTTGGCCCCGCCCCGCCCGGCTCGGGGGTCCCGGGGCGCTCAGCCGCGGTGCCCGGTCGGGTCTAAGTGGCACTTTCAGCCCTAGGACATCGCCGCCCGGCCCCGGCCCGTCGCTGTGCTCGGTCCCCCCGCTGCACCCGGGGCCGCTTCTCCCCGAGACGCTCCCCACGGCCACGGGAGACAGAGCTCCCTGGGCTGCTCCTCCCCCCTCAGCTCAGCCCTGCTCAGGCAGCTCCAGCTCACACGGAGGAGGGGAACCCCGGCCTCCTCACTGCCCCCCCCAGTCACCCTCACCCTCCACTGCCCCCACAAACTTCCACCCACCCCCACACTCCCCTCCACTGCCCCCACAAACTTCCACCCGCCCCCACACTCCCCTCCGCTGCCCCCACAAACTTCCCCCCACCCCCACCTCCACTGCCCCCACAAACTTCCACCCGCCCCCACCCCCACACTCACCTCTACTGCCCCCACAAACTTCCACCCACCCCCATACTCACCTCCACTGCCCCCACAAACTTCCACCCGCCCCCACCCTCACCTCCACTGCCCCCACAAACTTCCACCCACCCCCACCCTCCCCTCCCCTCCCCTCCACTGCCCCCACAAACTTCCACCCACCCTCCCCTCCCCTCCACTGCCCCCACAAACTTCCACCCCACCCCCACCCTCCCCTCCCCTCCACTGCCCCCACAAACTTCCACCCCACCCCCACCCTCCCCTCCCCTCCACTGCCCCCACAAACTTCCACCCACCCCCACCCACACACTTACCTCCACTGCCCCCACAAACTTCCACCCACCCACACCCCACACACTTACCTCCACTGCCCCCACAAACTTCCACCCACCCCCACCCACACACTTACCTCCACTGCCCCCACAAACTTCCACCCACCCCCACCCTCACCTCTACTGCCCCCACAAACTTCCACCCACCCCCACCCTCACCTCCACTGCCCCCACAAACTTCCACTCACCCCCACCCCCACACTCACCTCCACTGACCCCACATACTTCCACTCACCCCCACCCCCACACTCACCTCCACTGCCCCCACAAACTTCCACCCAACCCCCCACACTCACCTCCACTACCCCCACACACTTCCACTCACCCCCACACTCACCTCCACTGCCCCCACAAACTTCCACCCACCCCCACACTCACCTCCACTGCCCCCACAAACTTCCACCCACCCCCACCCCCACCCTCACCTCCACTGCCCCCACCAACTTCCACCCACCCCCACACTCACCTCCACTGCCCCCACAAACTTCCACCCACCCCCACCCTCACCTCCACTGCCCCCACCAACTTCCACCCGCCCCCACAAACTTCCACCCACCCCACCCACGCACTCATCTCCACTGCCCCACCCCCACAAACTTCCACCCACCCCCACACTCACCTCCACTGCCCCCCACAAACTTCCACCCACCCCCACCCTCACCTCCACTGCCCCCACAAACTTCCACCCCCCAACCCCCACACTCACCTCCACTGCCCCCACAAACTTCCACCCCCCCCGACCCCCACCCTCACCTCCACTGCCCCCACAAACTTTCACCCACCCCCACCCTCACCTCCACTGCCCCCCACAAACTTCCACCCACCCCCACCCCCCACCCCCACCCTCCCCTCCACTGCCCCCACAAACTTCCAGCCACCCCCACCCTCATCTCCACTGCCCCCACAAACTTCCACCCACACACTCACACTCCTCCCCCACTCCCCAACACACCCATACATACTCTCCCCCAACACACACACACACACACACACACACACACACACACACTCCACTCCCCCACAACCTCCCTCCCCCATGCACACACACACTGCTGTGGACTGTAGTGTCACTGTTCAGCAATGTCAGTTGGTCGTGTTACTGACGGCTACTTTAAAAGGTGAGTTAAAAATCTCACTTTTACCGTACTCTGGGCATCTGCAGGAAGTTTTGTTTAAATTGTAGGATTCTTTTAGTAAAATCAGTTTCTCCCCTTGCAAGCCATTTCTGAACATTTCTGTGCATTTATAGTGTAAGCAGAGTCAGGATGAGCTCTACCCTGACATCTGGTGGTGAATTATGGCGAGTGTGGAAAAGAACTCCAGGGGCTGATCTGGTTTGCATAGGCACACCCTCTCGCCTGGCATGAAACCACAGCAACTCACAGTGGTTACTTTGGCTGGTGTGGGATCCCCAGTTTCTCTGTTATTGGGGCAGTAAGAATAAAGTTTTGTTACCCTGATTCTGTGAATCAAGGCCAGTGGAACTGTTGTATGACAGAAGGACTGAGTGAGTCCTTCACCATTACCTAAGTAGCACTTGCTTGACAAGGGGCATGGGTTACAACGCCCAGGGAAGGGAGAGAGGATGTGAACAGATATAACTTAGAGAATTTTTTCACTTCAAGGTCCCAGAAGCAAAGGCAAGGTTTTCATCCCGAGGCCAAAAGACCAAAAACATCAAGACACTTGATCACGGCCTTGGATAGACCAAGAGACTACTAACACTTGGACCACAGCTCAAAGAGCCAGGATGCTCTTTGAGCTGTGGCGCAAATCCCCTGAGCCCTAAACCCACCAAACCTAGCTGAATCCCGCCACGTGAGGGTCACCCCATCCCCATTACCCAGCCCGCTTACTTATACCCATGACTATCTCTACCTCCCGTATGGGTGATAGACCCTCACCGTTTATCGACTGTGTCCTGATCCCGCCCACCGGTTACCCACCCCTCATTGGGGACATTGCAGTATGTATATACTATGTGTGCTGCCCAGCCCCAAAACACCAACATACCCCCATACTCTGTATGCTACCCCCAATGACCAATAACTTATGCTTCAAATTTTCTGTATCGTTTATTTCTTTTAAATATTCTCTAATAAAATTTAAATCTGATGGTATGGGTCCTCTTTGAGGGTTTGAAACGCCAATTGCACTATCTCCTCTCTTCACTGTTGAATGTCAGAGCTAACTTTGATTCCATTAGGAATCTATTTACAGGCTGCTGAGCTGAATTCATGTGGGCCAATGGTGCACTAGCCTCCCCTACTATGAGCTGAAATCACAAAAGAGTTAAATTTATTAAGAGATGAGATCACTGAGACTGTGTTAGCTAGTGGGGGAGAATGAAGCTATGTTGCTAAGCGGCTGGCAGAGCTGCTAGCAGAGTGGAGCCTCACGGGACGGTTGGAGCTGAGCGACTCACAGGTCGGTGAGCAGGGTGGAGTGGCTGGAGAAGCAGCGAGCAGAGCGGAGCCTTGTGGGAGCAGCCCAAGGAACGGCTGAAGTGCAGCAGAGCTGAGCAGCTGGCAGAGCAGTTTGTGGACGGCGGGAGTGGCTCGTGGAGAAGGCTGCGGCGGGGATCACGTAAGGTGCCCCTTAACACCCTGCGTGCCCCCCCCCCCGGCTTGAACTCTGGGGCTGCACTGACCAGGGACAGAGACTTTGGGGGTTTGTTGGACTTTTGGGACTTTGGTGATTCTTGGCTTGCTGGTTTCAAGAACCAAAGGGAAAGGACACAGCCCAATTTGCTGGGGTGGGTTTTTTGCTCATGAAGCCTGTTTGTGGTGTTTTTCCAATTTAATGCTGATGTTGTTTACCTCATGTTATTAAACATTTTCTGTTACACTCAGACTCCGTGCTTGCGAGAGGGGAAGTATCGCCTCTTAGAGGCGCCCAGGGGGTGGTATGTAATTGTCCCAGGTCACTGGGTGGGGGCTTGAGCCGGTTTTGCATTGTGTTATTGAAACGGAACCCCTAGATACAAAACCCAGCCCTTGTTGCTGCCAACTTAGATGGGCAGAAGGGTTACAATAGTAAAGCTACTTAACTGTGGTCAGTGTATCAAACAATTGTGATTAACACAAAAACCAGAAAGACTGAATTAATTTTTAAGAAATGGAAAGGACAAAACTTAGAAAAAACTAAATTGGAAAATCCCCAATAATAAAAGAGATTTCGTAGGGCCCTACATAGGTGTGTACCATCTTCCGAAACAACTCCCGGGGGTGGGGATGGGCTCAGGGCTCCAGGCTTGATCGATGGAGGGGGAGCTCTGGGTTTGGGGCTCTGGTCTCTCACAACTGGGTAGAGACTCCAGGATCCGGGCTATAGCACCCAGGGCGGAGGCGGGGAGGGAGGACTCCGGGCTTGTGGTCCAAGCTCAAGCCACCAAGAGAGATGAAGGGAAGAGACCTGGTCTTCGGCTGCTATGGGGGGGAGATCAGGGCTCCAAGCTTCAGCCGCTGGGGAGGGGGAGGTGGAGGGGAGTGGGGCGGGTCTGGGCTCTGCGACTCATCCACAGGAGGGCAGGGAGGGAGGTTGGGGCTCTGGACTTCAGCCACAAGAGGGGTGAGGGGGTCAGTGCTCTGGGCTTCTGCCACTGGGGTGACAGCCCCTCCCCCAATGCACTGGCCCCCAGACCCTCTCACCTGCTCCACCAGAGAGAAACCCAGTCCAGCTCGTCCCGCTGCAGTTCGCAGACCCCTCAGTACAGCCCCACCTTCACCTGGTCCTGCTCAGGGCAGCTCTCAGGCTCCTTGAATTCAAAGTTTGTAAATACTTTGTGACTCCCCAGGTACAATGTGATATATTCTGTCCATGCAAAGTATCAGTCCTTTGTCAGCACCTCCCAGAAATCAAAATTCCTGTTGCTAATGGTACCAGCTTCTTTCTGTGTGTGTGTGTGTGTATATGCATAAGTTTATTGTGATGTCATGTGTGACGAGCAAAGACCGTTCTGGTTCAGCATTCTTGCCCTGCCTTCAGTCTGCCAACTTGCTTGGTTGACAACGGCTAGTGAACCCAGGAGCTGATAGACGCGTACTATCCATCTGTCAACAACTTCTTGAATCAGCTATTTCAACAGGTTTTCGGAAGAAGATGAGATTTTACAAAAGCTAATTCCCAGATTGTTTTCCTGCTCCTTAGATCACACATGACAGGTTGTTGCCTCCTTCATAGATTCATAGATTCTAGGACAGGAAGGGACCTCGAGAGGTCATTGAGTCCAGTCCCCTGCCCTCATGGCAGGACCAAATACTGTTTAGACCATGCTGGACCCTCTCCAATTTCTCCACATCTTCCTTGAAATGTGGTGCCCAGAACTGGACACAATACTCCAGTTGAGGCCTAACCAGCGCAGAGTAGAGCGCAAGAATGACTTCTCATGTCTTGCTCACAACACACCTGTTAATGCATCCCAGAATCATGTTTGCTTTTTTGGCAACAGCATCACACTGTTGACTCATATTTAGCTTGTGGTCCACTATAACGCCTAGATCCCTTTCTGCCGTACTCGTTCCTAGACAGTCTCTTCCCATTCTGTATGTGTGAAACTGATTGTTCCTTCCTAAGTGGAGCACTGTGCATTTGTCTTTGTTAACAGGTCATCCTATTTACCTCAGACCATTTCTCCAATTTGTCCAGATCATTTTCAATTATGACCCTATCCTCCAAAGTAGTTGCAATCCCTCCCAGTTTGGTATCATCTGCAAATTTAATAACCGTACTTTCTATGCCAATATCTAAGTCGTTGATGAAGATATTGAACAGAGCCCGTCCCAAAAGAGACCCCTGCGGAACCCCACTTGTTATACCTTTCCAGCAGGATTGGGAACCATTAATAACTACTCTCTGAGTACGGTTATCCTGACAGTTATGCACCCACCTTATAGTAGCCCCATCTAAGTTGTATTTGCCTAGTTTATTGATAAGAATAGCATGCGAGACCCTATCAAATGCCTTACTGAAATCTAGGTATACCACATCCACCGCTTCTCCCTTATCCACAAGACTCGGTATCCTAGCAAAGAAAGCTATCAGATTGGTTTGACATGATTTGTTCTTTACAAATCCATGCTGGCTATTCCCTATCACCTTACCACCTTCCAAGTGTTTGCAGATGATTTGCTTGACTACTTGCTCCATTATCTTCCCTGGCACAGAAGTTAAACTAACTGGTCTGTAGTTTCCTGGCTTGTTTTTATTTCCCTTTTTATAGATGGGCACTATATTTGCCCTTTTCCAGTCTTCTGGAATCTCTCCTGTCTCCCATGATTTTCCAAAGACAATAGCTAGAGGCTCAGATAACTCCTCTATTAGCTCCTTGAGGATTCCAGGATGCATTTAATCAGGCCCTGGTGACTTGCAAGCATCTAACTTTTCTAAGTGATTTTTAACTTGTTCTTTTTTTATTTTATCTTCTAAACCTACCCCCTTCCCATTAGCATTCACTATGTTAGTCATTCCTTCAGACTTCTCGGTGAAGACCAAAACAAAGAAGTCATTAAGCATCTCTGCCATTTCCAAGTTTCCTGTTACTGTTTCTCCCTCCTCACTGAGCAGTGGGCCTACCCTGACCTAGGTCTTCCTCTTGCTTCTAATGTATTGTGGAAGCAGAGAAAGAAGGGACAGGAAGGGGATTGCAATGCATGACAGTTTGTTAGCAAGAGTTAGGCTAACTGTAACCCTAATAACGCGAGATTTGTAGAAGCGAGGATTTTGTGAGGCGAGTGAGAAAGAACTGTGTGAGAAGTTGTTGCAACCTTGTGTAGATAATATTGTATGTAGACTAGAGTCTAAACAAGTGAGGGAAATAAGATATCAGGATGACCTATGTATAAACAAAATGCAGCTGTTGCTCATTATTGTCTGTAACAAAAGGTATAAATGCTTGCTGTAATTGTTTACCTGGGAGAGACCTGCCTAGGAGGGGGAGACCCTGTGTCCTAGTGCACTCTCTCCCTCTATGCAATTGATAGAGAGAGAATAAAGTATCTGACTTTGCTGTACCAACCAAAGAGTGAGAACTGTGTTTTTCTCCGACAGGATTGATAAAAAGGCTTCTTGTTTCCCTTTATTCTCGTAGCCAGTTTGAGCTCATTTTGTGCCTTTGCCTTTCTAATCTTGCCCCTGCATTCCTGTGTTGTTTGCCTATATTTATCCTTTGTAATCTGTCCTAGTTTCCATTTTTTATGATTCCTTTTATTTTTTAGATCATGCAAGATCTCGTGGTTAAGCCAAGGAGGTCTTTTGCCACATTTCCTATCTTTCCTACTCAGCGGAATAGCTTGCTTTTGGGCCCTTAATAGTGTCCCTTTGAAAAACTGCCAACTCTCCTCAGTTGTTTTTTCCCTCAGTCTTGATTCCCCTGGGACCTTACCTATCAGCTCTCTGAGCTTACCAAAATCCGCCTTCCTGAAATCCATTGCCTCTATTTTGCTGTACTCCCTTCTACCCTTCCTTAGAACTGTGAACTCTATGATTTCATGACCCTCCCCCTCTCCAACAACCCTCCCCAGCAGCTCCCCCAAAATCTCCTACCTGAGCTGGATCCACCACAGCCATTTCCCTTCCCCGGCCCCTAGGAAGATGGGACGGTCTGGAGCAAAATGGGGTCGTTATTCTGCAGCCTGTCAGGGTGAGAAGGGAAGATCGGGAGGTTTCTGAATGAGTGTTAGTCCATTTCACACCCCGATTCCCCCAGGCTCTGTCCTTGCAGACAGACACTCTAGACTCTGCCATGCTGGGAGAAGCCTCAGTGACGCTATTACATCACAGACCCGACCTCTCCCCCGGGACTAAACCCACCAGACGCTATTACACTCTCCCAGGAAAAGAGTCTCTGAGCCAAACGCCAGGAAAGAGCAGAATCAAAGGAACCACTTTGGGGGATCCCCCGACACTGTCCCCAGAACAGCCCCTTCCCTCAGCAGCGCAGGGACCAGGCAGAGGCAGGAACTGGCTTTTCCTCTCTCTGCCCCTCCTCTCTCCCAGGAAAGTGACTGCCCCGGGGGGCTGCAGGGAATGGAACTGGGCAAGGCTGGGTGCCCGGAACCTCCCTCCCCACTGATTGCTCCAGCTGCCCCGTCCAGTCTCTCCCCTCTCCCTCCTGCACGAAGAGCCGGTCACTGTCCTGCATTCCCATGGGCGTTTCCTCGCCAATAGCTACAGCCACTGCTAACGGGGGTGAGCCTGGGGGAGCTGGGGCAGCAGCTCTGAGCCGCGCAGACACTCGGGGCAGAGATGGGGCGAGCAGGAGCCATTTCTGCAGAGTCACTTTCCAGCCAGGCCCCAGCACTTACCCCAGATCTCTCCTATCACCTGCAGTCTCTGGCTCAGGAGCTGATACCAGCAGAGCCCAGGGGGGTGGGGGGGAGGGTGTAAACTATTTCCCTGAATCAAGTCTCCTTCGGCAGCTCAGTCACCATTTCAGCTAGAGCAGAGCTGCGGTACCTGGGCACTGGGCCACCCGGGGCCTTTAACACCACAGCCCTGGGGAGGGGGTGCTGAGATGGACCATCCAGTGAGGAACACAAGTCCTTCTACCCTCCACCACACCCTAGTTTGGAACTGCTGCTGACGGCTCCCCCCACCCGTCGTAACTTTTATCCCCTCTGCCTCCCTCTATCTGAGGGTTTTCCCTTCTGCACGTACCTGGCAGGGCAGCCCCACCCCAGTCTGAACCCCTGAGCTTGTCCCAGATTTGTCCCTCTGCCCATCCTTCCCCTCCGGTTTCTCCCCTTCAGGGGGATTTTCCCTGCCTTTGATTGCAGGGAGCAGATTCTGATGGCGCGTGAGGGCTGCAATTTGCAGATGTTACTGAGCATGTGAGAAGTACATTCGAAGATAAGGACGGCCAGACTGCGTCAGACCAAAGATCCATCTAGCCCAGTGTCCTGTCTGCCAACAGTGGCCAGTGCCAGGTGCCCCAGAGGGAATGAACAGACAGGAATCATCCAGTGACCCATCCCCTGTTGCCCAATTCCCAGCTTCTGACAGACAGAGGCTAGGGACGCATCCCTGCCCATCCCGGCTAACAGCCATTGATGGACCTGTCCTCCATGAACCCATCTAGTTCTCCTTTGATCACAGGACCCTGCTCAGGAACAGTGAAGTTGCAAGTTCTAATAGGAAACAGCTTCTGATACAAGGGCAGCTCCTCTTCCTCCTCCCCTCCCATGGGGATGAACAGCTCCCCCCAACTGCCACTCTGCCCCAGCCTCCTTCAACCCATTGCCCCCTTCAGCCTTCTCCCAAATGTCCCCTTCCCCCATCTCTCCCTTCAGCCTCCTCCAACTGCCCCCCATCCCCCTGTTCAGCCTCCCCAAACTGTTCCTTTCCCCGCACGGCACCTGGTCACTTTCAGCCCCCCCATTGCCCTCTTCAGCCTCTGCCAACTTCCTCCCACTGCCCTGGCTCCACCACTCACAGGTTCCTTTCCCCACAACCATTTGCTTCCTTACCATAGGAAACAAGGGCAGAAAATGCTTTTGAAAAAACCTTTTGCAAAGTAAAAATAAAACAAGCCAAAGAACCCCCTCCCTTGCTTTGTGCTGGGCACCCAGCTGTGGGCTGGGGGGGCGGGGGGGGGAGATTGTTGTTCTGAGCACACTCTGTTCAGGGAAGGGGTGGAGTTGGCTAAAGGGGCAGAGTGAATCTTTAGCAGAGAATTCCTTTCTCCATTCTGTTAGCTAAGCGTTGCTGTTAAATGCCAGCCGAGGAATGCAGCATTTGAAGCAATCTGACTCTAAATCCCCTGCCCTCTCGGTTGCTGCAGTTCTCACACCCTCTGCTATTGTGATGTCACCACATGACATGGTGTCTTATTCCCATAGCGCCTTATATATTAGACAGGACCAAAGTTTATAAGGTAAAAACTGAAGCATAACTCCTTCCCTTCCCCATTTTGACTTAGGAAAAATAAATCTCCCAGCCCCTCCAGAGCTGCTGCGGCCAGGAGACAGGTGCCCTCTCACCTGGCCCTGAGCTGCTGTGGTGAGAGAGGGCTGGGGGGAGTCCTCTCTCCCTCGGGCAACCTGCTCCCCAAACCCCTCATTCCCAGCCCCATCCCAGAGCCCACACCCCCAGCCGGAGCCCTCACCCCCTGCACCACAACCCTCTGCCCTAGCCCTGAGCCTCTCATTCCCAGCCCCACTCCAGAGCCCACA
Source organism: Chrysemys picta bellii (assembly GCF_011386835.1). Taxonomy (NCBI): domain Eukaryota; kingdom Metazoa; phylum Chordata; order Testudines; family Emydidae; genus Chrysemys; species Chrysemys picta. The sequence continues at coordinate 16,125,053 of NC_088807.1, read as the reverse complement.
GCTCCAGCCGGAGCCCTCAGCCCCCTGCACCCCAACCCTCTCCCCTAGCCCTGAGCCCCTCATTCCCAGCCCCACCCCAGAGCCCACACTCCAAACCTCTGCCCCACTTCAGCCCCCTCCCAAACTCCGAACCCTTCAGCCTCACCCCTGCCACACACCGTCCATGTGCAGAATGAATTTTGGGATGTGCAACAATATACAGGTGATGTGTCACATAACAAAATTGCACATATTGGGGGACATCACAAAATTCATTCCGCACACGGACATAAAAAATGTGAGGAAACACTGCTCCTGACTTTCAACCTATCTGTGACATCTTGAATTTCATACAGTGACTGATCAGAATAAAGTGCTCTCAAGTGAGCAACAGCCCAACAGTGGTTCATAGTAATTATTCAGCCAGTATTTTAGAAGACCTCGACCACTAGAGGAAATCCTGACCTGCTAAGCGACAATTAATGGAGAGAAGCAGCAAGTTTAATCCCATACATTGGATTGGTTGTGACTTATTTGCCTGATCTGAAAAGAGACCAAAAGGACCTGAGTCTCCTCACTGGCGATAGCCCCCTGCTCGGCCTATCAGCACTGAGACTCTGAGGGGAGGGAGGCTGAGAGGTCTCACCAGATGTCCCAAAGGCTGGCCCAGGTCACCATCAGAGGGGATCCCTCTCAAATCCAGCCCCACCTCTTTGTGAGGACCTCCCGCAATGAGAGCACCCCCCACCCCATCCACACTGCACACACACCCCTCCTTGGTAGAGGGGGGGAAGCTGGGGAAAGGGGAAAAAGAAGCAAGAGAAGAGGAGAAAGGAGGGAGGAAAGAGGAAAAGGGAAACCAAAAAGGATAAACCCCAATGTCCCCAGGGATTCCAAGCGTCAAAGTCCTAGGCAGGAAGTCAAATTTGGCCACCTTAAGCCAGTGTTTTCTGGGCCTAGAATGCTGCCTGCACCAGGGGGATCAGACTGAACAGGTTCCAAACCTCTCTGGTCCTCTTACCTTGTAAAAGGGAAGGTTGTTTTTGGCACAATCAATGGTAGGAAAGGAGAAAACTCCACAGAGGTTCCTCCTCATGCTCACATCCATGAATCCTAATTCTCTCTCAGTCCTCGAGGAGAGACCTCGCGAAGGAGACTTGCGGCAGCAAAGCCGGGGGGGTCTCAGAGACTGGCCTGGCCCTGCACCTCTGTCCTGCCCGGCTGATGTCAGGGTCTCTCTGTGAGGTCATCCCCTCCCCACCACCTTTGCCCAATAGGCTGAGTTCCTGCAACAGGCCTTTGTGATGTCACTGCCACCTCCACCCCTCCCCACCAAGCTGATGTCCTGCCCCTGGCCAGCCTCGTTGGGTGTTTGTTTCCCCTGGATCTAGGGTTGCCAACTTTCTGACCCAAGAAAACTGACCACCCTTGCCCCGCCTCATCAAGGACGGAATGCAAGGCTGAGTTCACTCACCAACCCCCTGAAACATGTCAGTGCCCCAGAGAAAACTGGACCTGCTATTGGAACGAGATGCTGGAGATCTGAATGGGAAAGGGACTGTCTGAATTGTCAAGATGGGGAACGAACAACAATCTACAGCGATGTCATTAACACAAACACACTCCAATCCTGCTCCAGCCGAAAGGGAAATGGGCAGGAATTCCTCCTGTCTACAGCCCCGCACAGCAGTGAGTGGGCTGGGGAGGCTGGTCTGAGCAAACAATGTGAAGTGATAATTCACTGAGAAGAGAATCACAGTGTAGGGAGGCCACTGGCTATTAAGTAGCTGTGGCTGAGGGGTTAAGGTGCTGGGCTAGAAATCCCTTGGGGTCTTTCCACGTAGGTTTGAATCCTGCCAACTCCGGAAGCATTGAACTGTTGTCGTTGCTGTAGTCTCAGTGCTTGTGCATTCCTAGTGCCAACTAGAGGTAGATCTGGTCTCACTCTCAGGCTGTCTACACTTAAAATACTCCTGTAGTACTTTGGCGTAGACAGTTGCTACAGTGACTGGTGAGGTTTTCCTATTGCTCTATCTGCACTGACAGAACACAGAGACTGAATTCCCACCCCTCCTGCATAGGAGCTCTCAGCAGTTCTGCAGCCAGCTTCCCATTAGAAATGCTGTTGTGGGACATTCCCAGACTTGGACATTTACCAAGGACAGAATTTGAAGAAAGAAGAACAGGAGTACTTGTGGCACCTTAGAGACTAACAAATTTATTAGAGCATAAGCTTTCGTGGACTACAGCCCACTTCTTCGGATGCATATAGAATGGAACATATATTGAGGAGATATATATACACACATACAGAGAGCATAAACAGGTGGGAGTTGTCTTACCAACTCTGAGAGGCCAATTAATTAAGAGAAAAAAAACTTTTGAAGTGATAATCAAGATAGCCCAGTACAGACAGTTTGATAAGAAGTGTGAGCATACTTACAAGGGGAGATAGAATCAATGTTTGTAATGGCTCAGCCATTCCCAGTCCTTATTCAAACCGGAGTTGATTGTGTCTAGTTTGCATATCAATTCTAGCTCAGCAGTCTCTCGTTCGAGTCTGTTTTAGAAGTTTTTCTGTTGTAATATAGCCACCCGCAGGTCTGTCACTGAATGACCAGACAGGTTAAAGTGTTCTCCCACTGGTTTTTGAGTATTTTGATTCCTGATGTCAGATTTGTGTCCATTAATTCTTTTGCGTAGAGACTGTCCGGATTGGCCAATGTACATGGCAGAGGGGCATTGCTGGCACATGATGGCATATATCACATTGGTAGATGTGCAGGTGAACGAGCCCCTGATGGTATGGCTGATGTGATTAGGTCCTATGATGATGTCACTTGAATAGATATGTGGACAGAGTTGGCATCGGGCTTTGTTACAAGGATAGGTTCCTGGGTTAGTGGTTTTGTTCAGTGATGTGTGGTTGCTGGTGAGTATTTGCTTTAGGTTGGGGGGTTGTCTGTAAGCGAGGACAGGTCTGTCTCCCAAGATCTGTGAGAGTAAAGGATCATCTTTCAGGATAGGTTGTAGATCTCTGATGATGCGCTGGAGAGGTTTTAGTTGGGGGCTGAAGGTGACAGCTAGTGGTGTTCTGTTATTTTCTTTGTTGGGCCTGTCTTGTAGGAGGTGACTTCTGGGTACTCGTCTGGCTCTGTCAATCTGTTTTTTCACTTCAGCAGGTGGGTATTGTAGTTTTAAGAATGCTTGATAGAGATCTTGTAGGTGCTTGTCTCTATCCGAGGGATTGGAGCAAATGCGGTTATATCTTAGAGCTTGGCTGTAGACAATGGATCGTGTTGTGTGTCCTGGATGGAACCTGGAGGCATGTAGGTAAGTGTAGTGGTCAGTAGGTATCCGGTATAGGGTGGTATTGATGTGACCATCGCTTATTAGCACAGTAGTGTCCAGGAAATGGACCGCTTGTGTGGATTGATCTAGGCTGAGGTTGATGGTGGGATGGCAATTTGAAGACGAAACCTGGTTCCTCCCACCGGGAGGGATTGGAGTGTTTTGTCCCTTGTGAAGGGTTGGATCACAGAAAGCCCCTTGGGAGCTGCCAACCGATGTGCCAAGACTACTTCTGCCCCTGCTTTTCTGCCCTGGCAGCTCAGGATCCCAGAACCCTGTCTTGTTGAGCCAGACACGCCCGTCTGCTCCAATACAGACCCAGGGTCTGAATTACTTGCCCAAAGCTGCAGGCTTAACCTGAAAGCAGCTCACAGAAGTTCAGGTTCAGCTGTTTGTCCTCTATGACCCTAAATCCTTTTCATAGTCCCTGCTTTCCAGGCTACGGTTCCCTAGGCTCTAGGTGTGGCCACCAGCTTCCGTTACCAGCTATAGGGCCTGGCTTTTGGCTGTATTAAACTGCATTTGTTTTACTAATCCCAGTTTACCAAACCATCCAGGCTGCTCTGTACAACTGCCCCATCATTAGCATTATTTACCACTCTTCCAAGCTGTGCTAGCCACAGACTTTATCAGCAGTGATTTTATATTTACTTCCAGATGGTTAATTACAAAGTTGAATAGTGAGGGGGCTACAGCCAATCCCTGTGGTGCCTCGTTAACAGCTCCCCCATTCAGTGATGATGCCCGATGGACAGGTACAAGGTCAGACTTGGAGTCACCCATCAGGAGAAGGGGAGCAGGGGGATTATTTTACTACTGTTTTATAATGCACTAATTTTTTTATTCACAGGCTCCACCTACAGTGTCTGTCACTCTTGTACCTGGGCCCTTCTGGGACAATTCTCGTCTCATTTACACTGGAGCCAATCCAAAGTGAATCCAGGCCATCCCTCCCAGCCTGCCCATGACTGCTGTCTGTGGAGATCTAGCCCAGGGAACAGCCTCACTCCGCCATGGTTGGGCTGGTTCCCCGATTTTTTTGCTTCTGTGGAAACACTTCCAATGGCCTTTCCCCTTCCCTGTCCTGCACATGCTGCCCTGGTTGGGCAGATCCCATCTGTTCAGGGCTTGCCCCTGTCACCTCCACCTTTCCACTCGGGATTTAGAGTAACCCAACAAATCCCCTTCTTTTATTACCATTGTGTACAGGCCCCACTCAGGGACCAGCCCCATTGTGCCAGGTGCCGTCCACATACAGAACAAACAGACACTCTCTGTCTCACAGAGCTGCCATCTGCCTGCTTCCCGTCTCCCGCAGGAACCGCTCTTTGCTACGGCTTGGACCTGCTTCCACTGCTCCCTGGGGGTTTGGCAGTTTCGCTGCCTCAGGCTGCGCTGCCCCTTGCTGCCTCATCCGAGCCAGCTCAGACACTGCCTGGGGCTCTTCTGAAAGGTCTTTGTGTGAAATCCCAATGATTAGATGTGTCAGCTTTGTTCCCGCCCATTGTTATTTGTTTGTCCTGCCACTGGCTGCACAGCGTCAGTCTGAGCCCGGGGCCCCATTCTGCTAGGCCCTGCCCAGCCACACAAAGCTCTCCCTGCCCCAAAGAGCTTCCCCTGAGTCATCGTATCGATCCCACAGGCCCAACGCTCTGCTCCTTCCCACAGGGCCTTCCAACATTTTCAACGTGTTTCTGGGCCTCCGAACCTTTTAATAAAATCACGTCTCTGGGTGAGTTACGGCTTTGCTCCTCCCCCACCCACTGGGAGCATCCTGAATGCAGCCAAACAGCTGTTTGTTGTGGCAGCAGAAGGCCCTGGGAGGGAGGGGGCGGAGTTGGTTAGCGGGAGATGGGCTGGGGGGAGGGTAGAGCTTGGCTGCCAGTGGGTGCTAAGCACCCGCTAATTTTTCCCCGTGGGTGCTCCAGCCCTGGAGCACCCATGCAGTCAGCACCTATGATCCCCTCCCCACAAATCAAAATTCCTAGAGATTTTGGGTGCATCTCTCAATGTTGTAAATGTTACTAGCTTCTGTGGGTGCGTGTCTCTCTGGGTGGGTGTCCAGGTGTGTTTCTGTATCAGTTTATTGTGATGTCACGTATCCAACAGCAAAGAATGTTCTGCTTCAGCATTCTTGCCCTGCCTTCAGTCTGCCAACTGGCTTGGTTGACAGCGGCTGGTGACCCAAGGAGCTGATGATAGACGCGTACTATCCATCTGTCAACAACTTCTTGAATCAGCTATTTCCACAGGTTTTCGAAAGAAGATTTTTTACAGAAGGTAATTCCCAGATTCCCAGGCGGTGATTGGTGGGGCTGCTGGTGGGCGGGAGGTGCTGGGGGCTGGAGGTTGTTAGTGGATGGGGGGCTGCTGACATATTCTGTGGCTCTTTGGCAATGTTCATTGGTAAATTCTGGCTCCTTCTCAGGCTCAGGTTGGCTACCCCTGTCCTAGGGACTGGTGGGGGCCAGCGTTGCAACAGTCAGTTCTCAACAGCCCGTTTTGATTTGAATGTGGGCATCTTTCAGTTCCCCGTCTGCGTCAGCCTTCCACGTTCTCTAGAGGCAGATTTTCATTATTAGATCTTTCCGCAGACGAGTATGGGTGAATTTCCATGGATAGAACCTAAAGGGAAGATAACGAAACTCATGTAAAATTTAGATTGATATCTCCATAAATAGTATTTCCCTTGGAGTTGCCCCTAAAGTAATGCACATTGGAAAAAATAACCCCAACTATACATACAATATGATGGGGGCTAATTTAGCTACAACAAGTCAGAAAAAGATCTTGGAGTCATTGTGGATAGTTATTAGTGTCCACGCAGTGCGCAGTGTGCAGAAGCGGTCAGAAAAGCAAACAGGATGTTAGGAATCATTAAAAAAGGGATAGAGAATAAGACGGAGAATATATTATTGCCCTTACATAAATCGATGGTACGCCCACATCTCGAATACTGTGTACAGATGTGGTCTCCTCATCTCAAAAAAGATATACTGGCACTGGAAAAGGTTCAGAGAAGGGCAACTAAAATGATTAGGGGTTTGGAAAGGGTCCCATATGAGGAGAGATTAAAGACTCTTCAGCTTGGAAAAGAGGAGACTAAGGGGGGATATGATAGAGGTATATAAAATCATAAGTGATGTGGAGAAAGTGGATAAGGAAAAGTTATTTACTTATTCCCATAATACAAGAACTAGGGGTCACCAAATGAAATTAATAGGCAGCAGGTTTAAAACAAATCAAAGGAAATTATTCTTCACACAGCGCACAGTCAACTTATGGAACTCCTTACTTGAGGAGGTTGTGAAGGCTAGGACTATAACAGCATTTAAAAGAGAACTGGATCAATTCATGGTGGTTAAGTCCATTATTGGCTATTAGCCAGGATGGGTAAGGAATGGTGTCCCTAGCCTCTGTTTGTCAGAGGGTGGAGATGGATGGTGGGAGAGAGATCACTTGATCATTGCCTGTTAGGTTCACTCCTCTCGGGGCACCTGGCATTGGCCACTGTCGGACTAGATGGACCTATGGTCTGACCCGGTACGGCCGTTCTTATGTTATGTTATGTTCTAATTCACTCATTGCCTTCAAGTTGTGAATCTAAACCTTTTGTCTCATGTAATGATTTGCTAATGTATGTGTATTGAGACAATATCTATCTGTTTACATGATTGAAACACACATAAATGAGATCAAATAATGCAGAAGAAAGAAATGTTAAGCTATTGAAAGTGATACAGCTCCACTCCCATCCCCTGGCTGTCATCTTGGCAGTTCTCTCAGAAATAATCTCATGGAGATAGACTTCAAAACTCTCTACAAATTCAACTATACCCCCATTGGGCTATATACAATAGATGTGTAAATTCCCCCCTACAATTCCTTTCGAGGAACGGGGTTTAAATAAACTGTAGCTTACATTGGTCATGGGTCTCGGTGTGATTTCTTTGTTATTGTGTTGGTGGCCCAACTTCTGACTTGATGTTATAAATAGTATGGGAAATTCTTCATTTAAAGTTTACTGATTGTTTTCCCCATGCTAATAAATTCCAGATATTGAAATAGTTGAGAATAAGTCAACATATTTGCAACTGCAAATCCATCCTTCCAGACCCTCAAACCTTCTGGATGACAATCTTTTGTTCCTTTTCCTGGGTTCTCTGGGAACAGAGGTTTATTGGTTTTCAGCTTGGCCCCATCTGTTCCCAGAGTCCCACATTCTGTGCACAAATGAGTGGGGTTAATAATGAAGCAGTTTTGCAACTAGACTCAAGCAATGAGCAAAGAAAATAGAAATTGACCTTTGCTGTTTCCATGTCTGCCCAATGGCAGAGGAGGCGTGAGATCCATGGCGTGAGATCTGGTGGATGGAGGTTTCCTGTTAGAGACCAAAAGGGGAGAACCTGTGATGTGCTCTGTCCAACGAAGGTTATGAGAAAGAGGAAACAGGGATCCTGGTGCCTCTCCTCAAGGAAACCTCAGACAAAGCATCTCCCCTTGGACAGGAGCAGCAACCTTCACACTAGCAGTTACAGCCATCTTTAGGTTCATAAATTCATAGTTTCAAAGGCTCTAAGGCCAGCCCTGATCATCTAGTCTGACCCCCTGCATAACACAGGGTTATGAGTTCAATCCTTGAGGGGGCCATTTAGGGATCTGGGGCAAAAATCTGTCAGGAACGGTACTTGGTCCTGCTGTGAAGGCAGGGGTCCGGACTCGATGACCTTTCAAGGTCCCTTCCAGCTCTGTGAGATAGGTATATTTCCATATTAATTAATGCAGCTGTCTCCCCAGTACAGACCTGGCTGGGGGCAGCAGCAGCCCAGGCACCACCGTCCTTGCCGCAGCCCCCGGACTCCAAATGTCCTGCACCGGACACAGCTGCTCCCCACCCTCCCCTGGTGTAATGGTCAGCATGCAGGAGTCTGACTCCTACCATCTCACTTCAACTCTCCATGGGACCACCGGGTACCCTGTTGGCTTGTGGCCAAGCCCTGGGAGCTCTGCTTCCTTCTATTGAGTTGTGCAAGAGCAAGTGTTTCCCCTCCTGCCGGGTGACTAGAGCCCACTGGTGCCAGGTCCTCGCTCTGGCTGGTTTGATGGAATGGCCGCAATGGGCGGGCCCTAGAACTTGACACCCTGGCTAGAGACGCTGTAGTCCTGAGGGTTGCGATTCTCGCAGCTTCACCAGATGCCCACAAGCTTGGCCCTTGCACTTGCTGCCGCGCTTTGACTCTTGCCCACATGGCGCGTAATGAAAGGAGGCCCAGGCCCAGGGTTGATAGGCAGGAGGGAGGAAGAGCCCCATGCTGGAGCCCAGCACACTTTCCTCCTCCGGGCTCCTAGAGCAGAGGCGGCTGGTGCTGACAACTCCAAGGGAAGGCTTAAAAGCCACAGAGCAAGCGAGGGTGGGGCAAGAGGAGGGGAGGACCGTGCCTGCGCGTGAGCTGCAGACAGCCACAAAGACACCAGCCAGCCTGCTCCCTGGCACACCAGACACCCACTGAAAGGCCATCCGCAGACCAGCATGGGGGGCAGCTGCTGATGCTCTGTGGCCAACATCAGAAGACGGTAGGAGAGCAGGGCCAGCCCCGCTGCTGGGGCCTCTTACCATTCCCGCTCCAAGGTTGCTCATTTCACAGTGGAGCAGGAGATTTCCCCCCAAGAGGCTTTTCCCCAGCTGGTGAGAAGCAGAGAAACAGCCGGGCTCCAAAGGTGCTATTTAGCAGCCCCCTCAAGCAGCGGGACAGGTGCACATTTGGAAGAGGGAAACTGCTCTGCACACTAGCCTGGGCATCCGCCCATTTTCTTTGGCAAGTCAGGAATGGCAAAGGCTAGCCTGGAAGCAACTAAGGCTCACGCTCTAGCCTTTGTGATGCCCTACGCCCCAATCAGGTGCGGCTCTAGGCACCAGCAAAGCAAGCACGTGCTTGGGGCAGCCTATTTGCAGGGGCGGCAGGGATCCAGCATGGGAGCTGAGAACTAACAGGGGGCCCTGGGAGCTGCAGTTCCTTGGTTAACTCCCTGCCTATTTATCTAGGTTTCTCAGTTGGTGCCCATCACCACAGTATCTGAGGGCCAAGTATCTGAGTGTCATTTGTCCAGTGGGGAGGCAATCTCTGTTCCCCTGTAACAAGAGACTGACTTTTTTGTTCTAATTCAATATAAAGGTGCACGAGTGATAGTGAGCAGGGGCTTGTTTACACTAGAAAGTTGTAGTGCTTGAGCTCTACTAGTATAGTTCAAGCAGTACAACCCCCCTAGTATGGGGACAGTCCTATCAGTATAACGGTGCTTTATACCAGTACAGTGAGGGGAATAAGCTATATTGGTGTAAGACACTTGTATGAGGCTATAACTGTGTGCACAGTAGAGTTGTGCTGGGACAACTATTAAGGGAGATGTAAATAATGCATCCCGACCCAAAATAGTTCTAGAACTACCAAGAACTGTGTGCAGACAGGCCTTTAAACGTCAGGAAACACCAGAATGAAGGTTGCTTGTACCACCTTAGCACGGTGTCGTTGTGCGTATGTCTTATGATACAGACTCACGGTGTGGCTTGGGGTCAGTTCCTTCCCCTCTCTGCATCAGTTTCCTCCAAACTACCAGGGAAGTGGTGGTTTCTCCATCTCTGATGTCTTCCAATAAAGACTAGATTCCTTTCTGGAGTGTGCTTTGGTCCAAAACTAGCCACTGTGCTATACAAGATGCTATGCAAGAGGCGGGGGGCGGAGGGGTCAGATTATATGATCTAATGGTCTCTTCTGGCCTTAAAGTCTAGAAATCTCTGAAAACCGGAGTGTGGCACATTGAACAGCCTCTGATGTTTTTATTAGTAGCCTGATTGATGCCAGAGCTAACAGTGAGTGTGTGTGGGGGGGCGATACAGGGGGAGCAGCTGAAACATGGAAAGAGGCTGCCAGGAGCAGGACATTAGCCCCACAGGGCAGGGGTGGGTGTGGCAGTGACATCACAAGGGCCTTTTGCAGCACCTCGGCTCGATTGGTGAAAAGAGGTTGGGAGGCGGTGACCTCACAGAGAGTCCATGGCAACGGGCAGGCAGGACAGGCTGCAGGGCAGGAGGGTAATCTCAGAGACCCCCTTGGTTTGCTGCAGCCAGTCTCCTTCCCGAGGTCTCCCCTTGAGGCCTGAGGGAGAATTCAGGTTCAGGTACGTGAGCGCGAGGAGGAGCCTCTTCGGAGTTTCCCCTTTCCCACTACTGATTTAGCTGGAAAACAGCCGTCCCTGCTGAGAAGGTCAGAGCCTCAGAGCGGTTTGGAACTGTTCAGCCTGAGCCATCTGGTGCCGGCCAAATTCTAGGCATGGAAAACACTAGGTTAAGGTGGGAGAATTTTTCCCCCACTTAGGCCTTTGTCCCTTAGAGTCACTGGGGACATTGAGGTTTGTGTCTCTTTTGTTTTCCCTTTTCCCTTCTTCTCTCCTCCACAGGCGAGGAGGGGGCTGCTCTCCAGCCCTCATTGTGGGAGACCCTCACAAAGCGATGGGACAGGAAGAGTGCTCTGACAGTGATCCCCACTGGTGAGCTGGGCCATCCTTTGGGCCATGTGGTGAGACCCTTCAGCCTCCTGCCCCGCAGAGTCTCAATGCTGATTGGCTGAGCTGGGGGCTAAAGCTGGACCCTTTCTACTCCATCAGTTTACCTGACAGCTTAGAGAGTTAAACAGGCTGTAGGTCTCCTCCTGCAGCAACAGAACGGGCCTGTCCCAAGAGCCCCTCCTTGCCACTGAGTCCTGATGGCCTTTGATGAGGGCCAGGTGCCTGACAGACAATCATCTGCCCTACATGGGCTCCTTTGCTTTTAAATCAGCTTCCCCTACGTAGCCTGGGCCCAGACTCCACTTAAGGACCAGCAACCCCATGACACCTCTGCACTGACATTCGTTCATCTACATGGAGCTATTTATCGAGGTTTCTCAGTTGGTGCCCTCACCACAGTATCTGAGGGCCAAGTATCTGAGTGTCATTTGTCCTGTGGGGAGGCAATCTCTGTTCCCCGTAACAAGAGACTGACTTTTTTGTTCTAATTCAATATAAAGGTGCACGAATGATAGTGAGCAGGGGCTTGTTTACACTAGAAAGTTGTAGTGCTTGAGCTCTACTAGTATAGTTGAAGCAGTACAACCCCCCTAGTATGGGGACAGTCCTATCAGTATAACGGTGCTTTCTACCAGTACAGTGAGGGGAATAAGCTATATTGGTGTAAGACACTTGTATGAGGATAGAACTGTGTGCACAGTAGAAGTTGTGCTGGGACAACTATTAAGGGAGATGTAAATAAATGCATCCCTACCCAAAATAGTTCTAGAACTACCAAGAACTGTGTGCAGACCGGCCTTTAAACGTTAGGAAACACCAGAATGAAGGTTGCTTGTACGACCTTAGCACGGTGTCGTTGTGCGTATGTCTTATGCAGGGGCGGCTCTAGGCACCAGCAAAGCAAGCACATGCTTGGGGCAGCCCATTTGCAGGGGCGGCAGGGATCCAGCATGGGAGCTGAGAACCAACAGGGGTCCCTGGGAGCTGTAGTTCCTTGGTTAGCTCCCTGCCTATAGAGCCAGCCCTGGAGCAGGGAAAGAACTACATTTCCCAGCATTCCCTTGGCCACTACCAACAGGAAAGAGGGGGAGGCAGAGAGGTGCGGATTGTGGGGGGGAGAGCCCAGGGCTGGGGCAGCAGGGGGGTGTGGGTGGTGGGGGAGAGTCCAGGGTTGGGGCGGGTAGGGGGGTGCAGCGAGGAGCCCAGGGCTGGGACAGGGGGCAGCCAAAACTTTTTTTGCTTGGGGCAGCAAAAAACCTAGAGCCGGCCCTGGCCCCAATTCCATCCTGGGGCTCTAGCTGAAACCAGAGCATGGGCCTGAGCGGCCAAGAAGAGGTTCCAGACCTGAAGAAAGCAGGAATTTTGGCACAAAGGGAAAACTAAGCAAGCACAACCACGAAGGGACTTGAACCCTCCATTGCCTGATCTAAAGTCAGCTGCCTTCACCCTTAGGCCACAGGGGAAAAGCCTCGCCAAAGCCTTCTTTAGAAAAGGGGGATGGACACTGTTTCTCAGGTCATCTACTGAGGGGTAGAGACTCTCCTGGGCACAAGAAGTCAAGTTCCCAGCGAGTTGTGGCGCCAGGTGCAGGACTTTGGCAGGGAGGCTTCAGCATGGGGGATTGGGATGCAGCTGGCTGTCTAGGTGCGATTTAGTGGCCCCACGGCACAGAGGGAGGTCGAGGAAAAGGACTCTTGCTGGTAGGCAGTGGCCGTGGAGAAAAAGAGGAAGGGTACCGAGCAGGAGCCATTTCTCTCACACATATATCTTGATCCTAGACATCAACCCCCACTGTCAGCAGAGGACAAAGTCAAGGCAAAATTTCATGACACCAAAAAGTGGATGAAGATGGAAATGCTTGAGTCAGAAATAATGATGTCAGAGAATCAATGTCAGACATGTCTGAAACTGAAAGATGAATTGGAATGTCTTCTGAACGCTTGTGAAATCTCTAAAAAGGAAGCGATATCTGGATGATGGAAAGCTCAAAAAAGGATTGGGCCAATTCCTGATTCATTCACAGATGGACCACGTCTCCATAAGAAAGAAAACATATTGAACTACTGGGAACAGCTGAAAAATGTCACGCCCACGCTAAATCAACTAGCAAAATTCATACCGGCAGTTCCATAACACAAGTGAGCGTCAAAAGACAATTTTCCGGGCCTCCAATGTGTCCTTTCACTGCAGAGGTCCTGTATGACAAAGCAAATGTTTAAAGATGTTTTTTTAGGTTTCTCAAACAGACTGTTTAGGAAAAAATAATCATGTATATTTGACAACACAAAAACACTAGGGAAACTCATGTAAAGTTAAAGTTACCAAATAAATAAATAATCAAAAATCCAAACAGTTTGCAATATTGATCCTGCTGCCCACCGGCGTGGGGCTGCCCACACCCCCCAGCCCACTGCGGCCGGGACTCCTCTGGCCCAGGGGGGCTGGCCGGTCAGCGGGGTTAACTGGCAAGGTCCGGTTAACCGGTAAGCAAACCAGTAAACCCAGTACTTCCTGGTTCACCTTTGATATCCCTGGTTTGACCATGTCTAGGGAAAAAGATTCCCAGTGGCTGCTGGGCGGGGCAGCCCTCCCAATCTCCTACCCCATGGGCTGGGGGGAGCTGCCATTGTATCTCTGCCCATCCCCTCCCTCCTCCTGCCCTCTGGCTCTGCCCTCCCCAGCCAGTCTCTGCTTGCTCCATAGTCTCCCTCCAGCCCCCCCACAGCCCCTCCCCCACATCCCCCCTTTTCTTCCCTTTATCGGACACTCAGAGTTTCCCTCTAGTCCAGCTCTGCTCCCCTGAGCCCCAGAATTCTCCCCTGCCCCGATACCTGTGTGTTCCCCCAGCCTCCCTCCAGCGCCCCATATCCCCCAGCCCCCTCCTGCCCCTGCATCCCTGTTCCCCAATTCCTGCCCTCTCCAGATCCCTGGTCATCCCCCTCCTACATCCCTGTTCCCCAATTCCTACCCCCTCCCACATCCCCAGTCATCCCCCTCCCGCCCCCTCCCACATCCCTGCTCACCCCTCTCCCACATCCCTGTTCCCAATTCCCGCCCCCTCCCACATCCCTGCTCACCCCCTCCCACATCCTGTTCCCCAATTCTACCCCCTCCGAGATCCTGGTCACACCCCTCTCACCCCTTCCACATTCCTGTTTCCCCAATTCCTACCTCCTCCCACATCCCCAGTCACCCCTCCTGCCCCCTCCCACATCCTGCTCACCCCCCTCCCACATCCCTGTTCCCCAATTCTGCCCCCTCCCTCATCCCCCGTCACTCCTCTCCCGCCCCCTCCCACATCACCCTTCCCCCTCCCCCTTCCTGCCCCCTCCCACAACCCTTCCACTCCCCCAGCTCCCCACATGTCGCTGCCCCTCCCCCTCCCCGCCCCCACCCCCTGCAAACCCTGGGCGCTGCAGCCGCTTCCTCTGCCTGAGGCCGGGACTTCGCCCCGCTGGGAGCAGCCTGGGCCCCCCGCCCCACACAGGCTGCACCGGGAGCAGCTCCCTGCGGGGGGCAGGTCTCCCCTTCTCCCCACGTGGGGCACTGCTGGGGGGGCTCGGGGTCCCAGTCAGGGGGGCCGGGCCGGGGTCTCTGCCTGGGGAGAGTCTCTCGGGGGGGCGGGGCAGCGGGAATGTCCCTCCCCTGCCGCAGCCAGGGCTCGGGGGGCCCCAGCGGCAGCAGCCGAGGCCCAGGGGGCTGGCAAGGCAGCGCCCGCAATTCACTCCTGCTGCTGGGCTGGGCCCCGGCTCGCTACGCCCGGCGCCTCCTGGGCCCTGGCGAGCTGGAGTCCCTGGGTCTGGCCAGGGGGTCTGGCTCTTATTCATGTCTTGTGGCGTCAACCCCGGCCCTCAACAGGGACGTGGGGGCCAAGGGGTCCATGCCCAGGGGACCAGGGATTTCAAAGGCGCCGGGCCGAGGGGATCGAGCTGTGTTTTTAAATAAAAATGAAGATACAAAATGTCACTAGATCAGTCGATGCCACAACTTACACCTAGTGGGTGGACAGACCCCCCCCCGTCCCCCGCTGGTGCACACAGCCAGAGATGCCCCAAGGCCGACCAACAACCGTGGTCTGGTGCCACCCCACTACCCTGCCCACAGCCCCATGGGGCTTCCCCCACACAGCCCCCAGGCCCCAGTGTGGCCCACCACTCCGCAATCCCCCACCGACTGTCCTCCTCGCCCCAAGCCAGGGTGCAGCCACCCCACCCAGCTGTGCCACCCGACAGCCCCACCCCCCACAGCCCCCCACAGCCGTGCTGTGTCCCCCTGGGGGCAGCCATGCTGCTGCCCCTCACTACCTCCCAGCCCAACAGCCACAGCCATGCCATTGACCCAAGCCCCCGATCCAAGTCCCCTATAGCCTCTCCCTCCCTCAGGCCCCTCCCAGACCCAGGCCCCATCTGTACAACCCAATCGCCCCCTGCCAACAACCCCCGTCTCCTGTCCCACAGCACCGATCCATCCCTTACCCTCCCACACCACACAGACCCCTCCACCTCCCAGCTGTGCCACCCCCCCACCCTGAGCCAGACCATCCACCCCGTCAGACACCCTCCCCCGCTGGTGCACCAAGGTCTCCCCAAAACCGACAACAGCTATGAATTAAAACCCCACAGTGTTTGTTGGGGCTACTGGAGCCGTGGGACTACCTGGAGATGCTGAAATCTCACTCTTGTCTCTCTCCTCCTGCCCCCATCTCCAAGCCAGGCACTGGTCAGTTCAGTGGTGAAGTGATGAAATGATGATCATCAGTTTGTTTTATGATATGGGGAGGGGGGAGGTTTAAACTATTTCCCTGGATCAAGTCTCCCTTGGCAGCTCAGTCACCATTTCAGCTAGAGCAGAGCTGGGCACTGGGCCACCCGGGGCCTTTAACACCACGCCCTGGGGAGGGGGTGCTGAGATGGACCATCCAGTGAGGAACACAAGTCCTTCTACCCTCCACCACACCCTAGTTTGGAACTGCTGCTGACGGCTCCCCCCACCCGTGGTAACTTTTATCCCCTCTGCCTCCCTCTATCTGGGGGTTTTCCCTTCTGCACCTACCTGGCAGGGCAGCCCCACCCCAGTCTGAACCCCTGATCCTGTCCCAGTTTTGTCCCTCTGCCCATCCCTCCCCTCCGATTTCCCCTCTTCAGGGGGATTTTCCCTGCCTTTGATTGCAGGGAGCAGATTCTGATGGCACATGAGGGCAGCAACTTGCAGATGTTACTGAGCATGTGAGAAGTAGATTAGAAGATAAGAACGGTCAGACTGGGTCAGACCAAAGGTCCATCTAGCACCAGTGTCCTGTCTGCCGACAGTGGCCAGTGCCAAGTGCCCCAGAGGGAATGAACAGACAGGAATCATCCAGTGACCCATCCCCTGTCCCCCATTCCCAGCTTCTGACAGACAGAGGCTGGGGACACATCCCTGCCCATCCCGGCTAACAGCCATTGATGGACCTGTCCTCCATGAACCCATCTAGTTCCCCTTTGATCACAGGACCCTGCTCAGGATCAGTGAAGTTGCAAGTTCTAATAGGAAACAGCTTCTGATACAAGGGCAGCTCCTCTTCCTCCTCCCCTCCCATGGGGATGAGCAGCCCCCACAACTACCACTCTGCCCCAGCCTCCTTCAACCCATTGCCCCCTTCAGCCTCCCCACAAATGTCCCCTTCCCCCATCTCCCCCTTCAGCCTCCTCCAACTGCCCCCCATCGCCCTGTTCAGCCTCCCCAAACTGTTCCCTTCCCCGCACCGCACCTGGTCACCTTCAGCCCCCCTTTGCCCTCTTCAGCCTCCGGCAACTTCCCCCTACTGCCATGGCTCCACCGCTCTCAAGTTCCCTTCCCCACAACCATCTGCTTCCTCACCATGGGGAACAGGAGCAGAAAATGCTTTTTAAAAAAACGTCTGCAAAGTAAAAAGTAAAACAAGCCAAGCAACCCACTCCCTTGCTTTGTGCTGGGCGCCCAGCTGTGGGCTTGTGTGTGTGTGTGTGGGGGGGGGAGTGTTGTTCTGAGCACACTCTGTTCAGGGAAGGGGTGGAGTTGGCCAAAGGGGCAGGTAGAATCTTTAGCAGAGAATTCCTTTCTCCATTCTGTTAGCTAAGCGTTGCTGTTAAATGCCAGCCGAGGAATGCAGCATTTGAAGCAATCTGACTCTAAATCCCTTGCCCTCTCGGTTGCTGCAGTTCTCACACCCTCTGCTCTTGTGATGTCACCACATGAGATGGTGTCTTATTCCCATAGCATCTTGTAGGTTAGACAGGACTTAAGTTTATGAGGTAAAAACTGAAGCATAACTCCTTCCCTTCCCCCTTTTGACTTAGGAAAACTACATCCTGTCCACTCCCCCAGCCCAGCCCCACCAGAGGTGCTGCGGTTAGGAGACAGGGGCCCTCTCATCTGGCCCTGGGCTGCTGTGGGGAGAAAGGGCTGGGGGAGTCCTCTCTCCCTCAGGCAACCTGCTCCCAAAACCCCTCATTCCCAGCTCCACCCCAGAGCCCACAACCCCATCCGGAGCCCTCACCCCCCTGCACCTCAACCCTCGGCCATAGCCCTGAGCCCCTTATCCCCATCCCCACCCCAGAGCCCACACCACCAGCTGGAGCCCTCACACCCCAGCACCACAACCCTCTGCCCTAGCCCTAAGCACCTCATTCCCAACCCCACCCCAGAGCCCGCACCCCCAGCCAGAGCCCTCACCCCCCTGCACTCCAACCCTTGCCCCCCCCCAAGTCCCCTCCCACACTCCGAACCCTTCAGCCTCACCCCTGCCACACATCATCCAGGTGCAGAAGAAATTTTGTAATGTGCACCAATATACAGGTGATGTGTCACACCTCGCCTCCATATTGGTGCACACAACAGAATTCATTCCGCACATGGCGACCCAAAAAATTAGAGGAAACACTGCTCCTGACTTTCAACCTATCTGTCACATCTTGAATTTCATACAGTGACTGATCAGAATAAAGTGCTCTCAAGTGAGCTACAGACCAACACTGGTTCATAGTAATTATTCAGCAAGTATTTTAGAAGACCTAGAACATTAGAGGAAATCATGAACTGCTAAGAGATAATTAATGGAGAGAAGCAGCAAGATTAATCCCATACATTGGATTGGTTGTGACTTATTTGCCTGATTTGAAAAGAGACCAAAAGAACCTGAGTCTCCTCGCTGTTGATAGCCCCCTGCTCGGCCAATCAGCACTGAGACTCTGAGGGGCGGGAGGGTGAGAGGTCTCACCAGATGTCCCAAAGGACGGCTCAGGTCACCATCAGAGGGGATCACTCTCAAATCCAGCCCCACCTCTTTGTGAGGACCTCCCACAATGAGAGCACCCCCCACCCCATCCACACTCCACACACACCCCTCCTTGGTAGAGGGAGGGAAGCCGGGGAAAGGGGAAAAAGAAGCAAGAGAAGAGGAGAAAGGAGGGAGGAGAGAGGAAAAGGGAAACCAAAAAGGATAAACTCCAATGTCCCCAGGGATTCCAAGCGTCAATGTCCTAGGTAGGAAATCAAATTCTGCCCCCTTAAGCCAGTGTTTTCTGGGCCTAGAATGCTGCCTGCACCAGGGGGATCAGACTGAACAGGTTCCAAACCTCTCTGGGCCTCTTACCTTATAAAAGGGAAGTTTGTTTTCTGGCACAATCAATGGTAGGAAAGGAGAAAACTCCACAGAGGTTCCTCCTCATGCTCACATCTGTGAATCCTAATTCTCTCTCAGTCCTCGAGGAGAGACCTCGCGAAGGAGACTTGCGGCAGCAAAGCCGGGGGGGGGGGGGTCTCAGAGACTGGCCTGGCCCTGCACCTCTGTCCTGCCCAGCTGATGTGAGGGTCTCTCTGTGAGGTCATCCCCTCCCCACCAACTTTGCCCAATAGGCCGAGTTCCTGCAACAGGCCTTTGTGATGTCACTGCCACCCCCACCCCTCCCCTCCAAGCTGATGTCCTGCCCCGGCCAGCCTCGTTGGGTGTTTGTTTCCCCTGGATCTAGGGTTGCCAACTTTCTGACCCAACAAAACTGACCACCCTTGTCCTGCCCCATCAAGGACGGAATGCAAGGCTGAGTTCACTCACCAACCCCATGAAACATGGCAGTGCCCCAGAGAAAACTGGACCCCTGCTATTGGAATGAGATGCTGGAGATCTGAATGGGAAAGGGACTGTCTGAATTGTCAAGATGGGGAACGAACAACAATCTAGAGCAATGTCATTAACACAAACACACTCCAATCCTGCTCCAGCCAGAAGGGAAATGGGCAGGAATTCCTGCTGTCCAGCAATGGACACACTTACAGCCCCGCACAGCAGTGAGTGGTCCGGGGAGGCTGGTCTGAGCAAACAATGTGAAGTGACAGGTTTCAGAGTAGCAGCCGTGTTAGTCTGTATCCGCAAAAAGAACAGGAGTACTTGTATGCATCCGAAGAAGTGGGCTGTAGTCCACGAAAGCTTATGCTCTAATAAATTTGTTAGTCTCTAAGGTGCCACAAGTACTCCTGTTCTTTTTAATGTGAATTGATAATTCACTGAGAAGAGAATCATACTGGATGATTCCCCTGGATCTAGGGTTGCCAACTTTCTGACCCAACAAAACTGACCACCCATGTCCCGCCCCTTCTCCGAGGTCCCGGCCCGCTCACTCCTTCTCCCTCCGTCGCTTGCTCTCCCCCACACTCAGTCACTGGCTCATTTTCACCAGGCTGAGGAGGGCTGGGGAGGGTCCCTTTCAACTGGCTGTTGTCAGGACAGAGCTGGGAAGGAGGCTGCCTGCCAAACACCTTGAAGAGGAGGCGTCCCTCCCTGTCAGAAAATCATCTCCCTCCTTCAGTTCAGTGACGGCCTGAATTGTTCCTTATCCCGGCAGAGCTGGAGGATTGAAAGCAGCAACATCAAACCCCTGTGTAGCTAGCGGAAATGAACACAAACACTCCCTTGTATCTGAACAGATGGTTAGTTTTACCCTTGGTAAACTACAAGGCTAAAGGGATGGGCAGTGGCACCAGATCTAAGGAATGAAACACAACACAATCATCATCGTTATGCTCATCGTTGCCCCTTTATTCTTCTGCTGTCTCGCTCCAACCACCGTGGCCCTCTCTCGGTTCAGTGAGAGTGCCACACTCATTGCTTCTGACACACAAAGATTCACACACACACCTTGCACGCAAAACCTTACCAAGGAGTCACATGCACCTGCTGGTTCCCTGCACCCCTGCTGTACAGAATCCAGTCCCAAGGAAAGCTTGTGGGGCCCAGAGCTGGCAGGGAGTCCGGTGCTGGAGTATTTAACCTACAGTGACGGCACTCGGAGGAAAGATGCTGAACGAGTGCCAGTTAAACATTGGGAGCTCAGGTTCCAGTCCCCTCACAGCTCAGTCCATCGCTCTAGGCAAGGGGCACATCTGAATTCTCAGCTGGCTCAGTCTAGCTGCGTAGTTCTTGTTTACAGCCAGTCAGGTCTGAGGCCTGTTTCGCACCCTGTGTTTGAGGAGACCGTCAGAAACCACTCTCTGCAATAGCAAATGCAGGAGGCCGTGTTATTGCTCCTGCCCCAGCACAGACAGACAATGAGGGAAATGGTCTATATTTGAGGGTGGGACTCCCTGCCCTTGGCCAAAGACCAGCACCTCTCTTTGACCTGTCCCTCCTGAAGCGTTTCTTTCAGCAGGGAGCCCTAGAGCTCAGTGGCTGGAGCGCTGCGTTTGTCACTGACGCTTGGGGAGCTCCAATATCACTGGGCTCCTCTGCCAGCAAGTCAAACGAAAGGAAGGATTTCCTCATTTGACAATCCTGGGCTTGTGTGAGGGGGTGTCCACACTGCACACTGAGCCTGTCTCTGTGTGGCCTGGGCTTGGTGACTTGTGTTGCCAATCTGGTGTTTGAGCATCCAGACTCCAGTGGAAACTCAGGCCTCAGGCAGTGTCTATCCTACCGCAGTAAGTTGTCCTAAGTGACGCTGCTCCAGCTACGTGAATAACACAGCTGGATTCAACGTAGCTTAGGTCGACTTACTGCTGTGTCTACTCTATGCTGGGCCGACGGGAGACTTACCTTACTCCTGGCGTTCCCGGTGTAGTCCCCGAGTCTCCCGGAGAGCGCTCCACTGTCGATTTAGTGGGTCTTCACTAGACCCCCACTAAATCGACCCCCGGGGGATCGATCGCAGCAGACAGCCTCACAGCTGTGCTGCGCATCCAACCTGCACTACTCAGCCCCGAGTCAGAAATTCAGCTCCTGTGGGGTGTGGCCCCGTCCTCAGCTCCCCGAGTCCCCAGTGATTTCTGCCATCACTTGTCTCCAGCCTGTTTGTGTCCATACGCTCCCCGCGGGGAGGCTGTGAGTGGTCTAGTTACAAGCTCTGGTTGCTCAGGCCTGTCAGGGAAGGCGAGCTCCGGGGAACATTGACACTGGAGATCCCTCAGAGGAAGCACAGGCCGTGGGTATAATAGGCGGGGAGGCTAAGCCTCCCCTGGCACAGCCGCCGACCAGGCCCCAGATGCCTGGGCCCCGGTGGCCCATCCTGTTCTCCATCTCTTCCTGTATCTGCTTAGCCCCTTCTCCCAGCCCCCATCGCCCACCACTGCTAGGCTGAGTTCCCCCTCTCCTGCACTACACTCCCGCTCTGTGGAGTCCCTTACGCTCACCGTGTGCCTCCTCTCCTCCACTCCCTCCCCCGCTTTCCCATGGGTCAGTCCTGGGGCTGGTTTTATTCAACATCTTCATTAATGATCTGGATGATGGGATGGATTGCACCCTCAGCAAGTTCGCAGATGACACTAAGCTGGGGAGAGTGGTAGATACCCTGGAGGGTAGGGATAGGGTCCAGAGTGACCTACACAAATTGGGATTGGGACAAAAAAAATCTGATGAGGTTCAACAAGAACAAGTGCAGAGTCCTGCATTTTGGACAGAAGAATCCCATGCCCCGCTACAGGCTGGTGACTGACTGGCTAAGCAGCAGTTCTGCAGAAAGGGATCTGAGGATTACAATGCACAAGCAGCTGGATTTGAGTCAGCAGTGTGCCCTTGTTGCCAAGAAGGCTAACAGCATATTGGGCTGCATTAGTAGGTGCATTGCCAGCAGATCGAGGGAGGTGATCATTCCCCTCTATTCGGCACTGGTGAGGCCACACCTGGAGTATTGTGTCCAGTTTAGGGCCCCTCACTACAGAAAGGATGTGGACAAATTGGAGAGAGTCCAGCGGAGGGGAAGGAAAATGATTAGGGGGCTGGGGCATATGACGTATGAGGATTGGCTGAGGGAACTGGGCTTATTTAGTCTACAGAAGAGAAGAGTGAGGGGGGATTTGATAGCTGCTTTCAACTACCTGAAGGGGGGTTCCAAAGAGGATGGAGCTCGGCTGTTCTCAGTGGTGGCAGATGACAGAACAAGGAGCAATGGTCTCAAGTTGCAGTGGGGGAGGTCTAGGTTGGATATAAGGAAACACAATTTCCTAATAGGAGGGTGGTGAAGCACTGGACTGGGTTCTCTAGGGAGGTGGTGGAATCTCCATCCTTAGAGGTTTTTAAGGTCAGGCTTGACAAAGCCCTGGCTGGGATGATTTAGTTGGGGATTGGTCCTGCCATGAGCAGGGGGTTGGACTAGATACCTCCTGAGGTCCCTTCCAACCCTGATATTCTATGATTCTATCAGTCCTTTGTCCATCCCCTCAGTAGGCACCGACTTCCCCTCTGGCCAGTGGGTGCTCAACTCCCGCTCTGCCCCAGGCCCCGCCCCCACTCCACCCCTTCCCCAAAGCTCCGCCCCACCTTTTCCCGCCCCTGCTCTGCCCCAGCCACACCCCCAAATCAACCCCTTCCTCTAACCCCCGGCCCCCTCTCTTCTTGCCCCTGCTCCACCCCCGTCCCGCTTCTATCCCACCCCTTTCCCCAACCCCCACCCCGCCTCTTCCCCATCTCCTCCCCCACATATGCCATGTCCCCGCTCCTCCCCTACCCTCCCGGAGCATCCTGAATTCCATGAAAGAGCTGTTTTGCAGTGGGCAGGAAGTGCTGGGAGGGAGCGGGAGGAGTTGCTCAGTGGGGCCGCCAGCGGGCGAGATGTACTGCGAGCAGAGCAGAGCTTGGCTGCCAGTAGGTGCTAAACACCCACTAATTTTTCCTTGTGGGTGCTCTAGGCTCCCAGATTCTTTTCCTGCTCATTAGATCGCACATGACAGGTTGGTGTCTCCTTTTCCTAGGGCAGGGGTGGCCAACCTGTGCCTCCGGATCCACATGCGGTTCTTCAGAGGTTACTTTGCGGCTCCGTGCATAGGCGCTGACTCCGAGGCTGGAGCTACATTGTATCTCTACACGGAGACAAGATGGAGAGTGTAAGAGATTCCCGCCATGGGGAAGGGGGATTCTGCGCAGAGAGGGGGAGGGGAGAATTTCCTCTCCTAGGAAACCATTCCTGGGACACGCTGGCATGGTGCTTTGAAGGTTGGCTCAGCCCCTTTCCATTCATCGCTTGGCCATGGGGATCCGTAGCGTCAGGTTTGTAACGTGCTCTCTGCCCGCTGGAGCTCTGACACGTCCCTGAGGACAGCCCAGCCACACTGAAGGTGCCAAGAGCCCCAGCCCTGGCAGCGCAGCACTTACCTTGTCTGCTGATGGGCCTCCATATTAGGCTCCAGGAGCAGACATGGTTTCCTCAGACATGCTGCAGGGCCTTGTTTGTCCAGCTGTAGTATCAGGAGGAATTTGGCTTTGCACTTTTCTCTTTGTCTCTCCCAAGCTCTGATCCTGTTGCCCATCCCCACAGACCTGAGTGCCTCCCCCGTGAATTAGATTGGCCTAGGGAGGTCTCTGGCAGAATTCATTTCGATTTCTAAAAAAACGACTTCTATAAATTTGACCTAATTTCATAGTGTAGACATAGCCATAGACTGGGATCAAGTCCCCCCTGAACCTTCTCTTGCTTTAACTAACTAGATCGAGTTCCTGCAGTCTGTCACTGTCAGGCAGGTTTTCTAATCCTTTAATCATTCTCGTAGCTCTTCTCTGACTCCTCTGCAATGTATCCACATCCTTTCTGTGAAAAAAGGGCAGAGGCTTAGGACACTGGCCTGACATTTGGAAGCCCTGGGTTTGATCTGCTGCTTTGCCACAGACACCCCGGGCGACCTGGGACAAGCTGCTTGCACCTGGCCTACCCGTCAAATGCCTCCTGATGTAGCTGCGGGGAGGGAACAACTGCCCCCCGGGATCGACAGAGCCAGGCCAGCAAAGCCCCCAGTGCTGACAGCAGAGAGCATCTGGTCTAGCTGCAAAATGAGATCGACCCCGCCGTGTTTTTCGGGAGGTGAAAAATGTCATGCTCCGAGCGCCGGAGATGGGTTGCCCTCATCCCCAGCATCGCTGTGGCTAGGTGAACGGATTCCTCCGTCAACCTTGCTACTGTCTCTCAGAGAGAGGACGGGAAAACCCCTTCCACTGATGTAGGAAGCGTTTATACCCCAGCGGGAGAGGGGCAGCCCCTGCAGTGAGACAGAGCGGCCACGGCGTCTACACGAGGCTCAGTAGCAGAGATGTAGCTGCAGCCTCTCCATGCCTTAGTGCTTTCCATCCGTAGAGGCAAAGCACTTTAGAGGGGAGGCCAGCATCCCTTGCAGACATTTTTTAGATGGGGAAACTGAGGCAGGGAGAGTGGGAGGAGCTGCGATTTGTCTGGGATCACCCAGCAGCAGAGCTGGGCATGAAACCCCGGTCCACTGAGTGCCAGCTCTGTGCGCTAGCCCCTAGGCCACCCTTGTTGGACTGGGGGAAACTGAGGCACACCAGGGGGTGACCCCCTCCCATTTATCAAAAAAGCTCCAGCAAGGAATGAGTCAGACCGTAGGCGGAAATGAAGGGGATCTCCTCCATCTACTCACCCTCTGGCATGTCGTTTTGAATCCTTAGCGACAGATCCTTCCGGCTAATGCCGTCCAATATCTTCACCGCCATCTGCAGAGCCCTGGATTCCTGGTAAGTTTGGACCATGCTCGAGCTATGTCCATGGCATCGGCTGCCTCCATCTTGGAGCGGGGGATGTGCTTGTAGCGTCTTCCAGGGGATAGTTCTCCAGGTGAAACTGGAGCTCCTGCGCTTCTAGATCGTTCAAATACTCGACAAGCTTGCAGCACACGCTCTCTGCCATCTCTGCCCCGGGCTGGCGTCCCAGAGCTCAGCAGGAAAGTGTCCCCATCTGTGCCATGGGGTTAATGATCCCAATTTCTTTTGCAGAGCACTTCAAGAGCTGCTGACAGGAAGACCCAGGGGCTATGGGGCATTATTAAGCACCTGATGCAGACACAATCCCACATCCCCCCACCCCCCACCATGCACACCCCATGGCAGAACTGGGACCGGACCCCAAATCTGAGCTCCTCACCGTGCGTCCCTGTAGCTGCCCCGAGCCGGTCCCTTGCCTCAGTTTCATCCCCACCCCCTGCTTTGGGCACAGGGAGCTTGAACCACCAGATCCCCGGTGTCCCCTTGGATCGGCACCTGGGCTCCAGCCGCTTGGCTGCTGAGAATTGGTGTCACCCCCATGGGGAAGTCAGAAGGCAGCTGAGAGCTCCCAGGCCCAGCTGCTGCGGCTCTCGGTCCCCTGCCCGTCTGCTGCCCCCCAGAGACCAGGGGCGGCTGTGGGGTGGGGGAAGCAGCAGGGGAGGAGTGGGGGGGCAGGAGTCAGAGAAGAAGGGGGGATATCAGATGGGGGTCAGGAGGGGAGGGTGGAGAGGAAGAGGGTCTCAGGGGAAGGGGAAGAAGAGGGGGGTCAGATGGTGAAGGGGACAGGAGAAGAAGAAGAGATGGGGGAAGGGGGAAGGAGATGGGGCAGGAGAGGAAGATGGGGGGGGAAGGTCAGAGAGGGAAGGAGACCGGAGAGGAACAGGGGGACAGATGGGAAGAGAAGAGGGTCAGGGGAGGGGAGGGGAGGGGAATAATGGAGGGGACGGGGCAGCACTTCATTAGTGGTGGAGAGCTGCCGGAGCGCAAGCAATATTTTTCCTTTCATAACTGACGGGCCAAGCCCAGCGGGGCCGGGGTTAGGAAGTGACAAGCCCAGAGAGACCGGGCTCAGCCCTGCCCCAAATTAAGCCCTGGAGGGGTGACAGGAGAGAGCGGGGGGGGGCAGAGAGGAGGGGAGGGCACCTGAGGATGCAGGTTGAGGGGAGCCCTCCCCCCCATCCCTGAGCATTGCCCCAGCCCGGCCCCACTCACCAGCTGCGGCAGTGAAAGCGAAAGTGCTTGAGGAGGAGGGAGGAGGGACAAAGGTCACCCCCCCACCCCCACCCCGGGCTCCAGCCCTCCCTTAGCCTAGGGCTGCTGCGGAGCGTCCACACGGCGCAGGGGAGGCCAGAGCCAGACAGTCTGCATGTGGAGGCTCATGGGGGAGCTGGGCAGGGAGTGGCACAGGGAACATGGGGGAAAAGGGGGGATACGGGGCGAAAGCAACCTGGCTTTTCCCCCTAGATCAGGCCTCTGCTTTGATTCTGTCACCCGGGAGGGGTCCCAGCCCCCCCATCCTAGCCCCCTTTCTCCACCTCCCGTTTCCCCAAAACAATTGCCCCCCGTGTCCCTCATTCTCCTGGCATCCCTGCTGCCCCCACATGCCCCCACCTCATCCCCCAGCCCCCATCTCCTGCCTCCATCCCTTGTTGTACTGACCCCCTGACCTTCCCCCATCCCCCATTCTGCTTGCACCTCCTGACCCCCTATTCCAAGGCAGTAGGGGAGCAGACAGGGCCCGTCCTCACCTGATACCCCCAGTGAGCAGGGCCTTCCACAGCTCCTGTCCAGCCCCCCTACCCTGAACCAGCCCTGCTGGGGGGCTGGGACAACCCCTCCCCGCCCCAGGGTGTCACCCACATCTGGAACAGCAGCACACACACCCCAGGCTTTCCCCATCTGTAGTGCCCCAGAGCAGGGGGAAGTCATGGCCATTCACCCCATAAGTGCAGAGAGGGAAACTGAGGCAGAGATAGCAGAAGGGCCTGGACCAAGGGGGAATAGAACCCAGGAGTCCTGAGCACCAGGCTTTAGGTGCTAATCCACGCTGCCCCCTGGATGGCAGCTAAAGGTGGCTCAGGGAGGGGCAACCCCACTGCCCACCCCTTGCCAGGGTGCTCACTCCCTCTCCTCATTTCTGCCCACATGAGGCACCCGTTGTCCGCCTTCCATGGGGCTAGAGGATCCTTCAGAGTCACCTGAACACCCACCCTGGCCCCAGCTCTGCTATGTGCCCCCGGGCAGAGCCCCACTCCCTGCCTCAGTTTCCCCATCTGTCAAATGGGCATCGCCAGCCCAGCCTCCTTTGTAAAGACCTGGGGGAACTTTGGGATGAACAGCCGGGGCTCTAGCCACTGGGCTACACCACCCTGCATCGGAGGGGGCAGATTCAGGAGGAACAGAAATCAGATGTTTAAGGGCTGAAGTCGGGCTCCCCTCAGAGCCTGGAATGGGTTGGTGAGATCACAGGGCCGGAGCAGGGGGGAATGACTGGGGGATGGATTGGTCCATTGATGGACTGATTGACAGGTCATACAGAAGCCATAGATTATAAACCGAAGGGGTTTATTGATTGATTGATTGATTGATTGATAACTCCCAGAGATTTCAGCCCCAAGGTGGTTCGTGAGGCAGGGTCTCGTCGGCAGGCTGGCTGGACGGACGGCTGGATGGATGGATTCACTGCTCACATCTGGAAAACAGCCATTCTCCAGCATTAGCTCTAGAAATCCAGTTTAGCAATTCCTCTCCCTTGTGTGGGGGCCAGTGGATTTGTGACTCCCCCTCATCCCCTCCGGATATGAGCGAATAACCCCGCAGAGAAGGAGACGCAGTTGAACCAAATCCAACAAGGCCCTTTGCAGGGTAAGAGAGAGCATTTGGGGAGTGAGATTTGGCCATCCATGATGGGAAAGTTCCTGCACGTTAATGCCCAAGAAAAAACCTACCAGGAAAAGAGCAAAATGTCCCTGCTCGAATACCAACCGTCCTGGGTCACGGAGCCACAGATCCAGAGCTCGGGGAGGCGCCTTCCTCTCTGTGTCCCTAGGGGAACCCGTGTGGCTTCTCCGCCTCCTTGGACTGAACCTGAGCCACCAGCTTCCCTGCTTCACCCTCTGAGTCCCTTCAGCGGGTCCCCCTGGGATGGGCACCTGAGGAAGACGTGTACCCCCACAGGGAGCCGTGTGCACCCCCAAATCCAGCCGCTGCAGTGACCCTCCGCCAGCAGGGTAAAGACTGTTGGGTTTCTCAGCTGGCTGGAGCACAGCATAGAACGTCCTTGGTTAACGCAGGGGCCAGAAAGTTACAGCCTGGTCTGTCTTCACCCCCTGTTGTCCCAGTTCAGGAGAGTCTCCATCTTCCAACTGTCCCACACGTAACAGCCCACACCTGGGCCCTCCTCAGTCCTTTGGTCTTCCCAGGCAAACCCGGCCGGCTTCCTGCAGGGGGATGGTACAGCCATGGTCCTTAGTTGCTTGGTACCAAATGTCTGGGCAATCGCGGTAGATGGCACATGATCTCAGTGATTCTGTGTCTGGGCATCGTCCGGCACAACGGGGCCCCGATCTTGGCGACTCTGTGTCTGGGCAGCGCCCAGCCTGACAGGGCCCCAATCTCAGTGATTCTATGTCCGAGCAGCCCCCAGTGTGACGGGGCCCCGATCTCAGTGATTCTGTGTCTGGGCAGCGCCCAGCATGGTGGTGCCCCTATTTCAATGGCTTTGTGTCTGGACACTCCCCTGACACATATTCTCTCTCTCACACACACACACGCACACAGACACACACTTCTATTGTTGTTATTATTGTTTGGTACTTCCTTTCAAAATGCGCAATGCACATATATTCTCTGTAATTTTATTCTTTCAAAGTTTGTTAAGGATTACCATGCTGTTATTTTAGTGTTTTGACTGGTCTATGCATTCATAATTTAATTTCTCTCTTATGTTTAAATTTAATTCTTTCAGTAGAGAGTTCTAAAATGCCTAACTTGTCCTGGCTGGAGTAATTATCATTATTACTTTTATTGCCATATTGTGCTTTGTCATTTACTATTTAAAATGGTATAGTCATATAATAGTATCCTTCTAGAATGTAACTTTAGCTTGTATTCTCCTTAGCAATTCCCGATTTAAAAAAATAGCTAAACAAACACATAACTTTAGACACTGAGCAGATGAAGGTCACTTATTTTCAAATTGGATTTTTAGTTATATCTGTAAAATAACTTAAAACTCATATGAAAATAAATGCAGTTCCAAGTACGATGGAGTCAAATGTGAGTGAGTCGTGTACATGATTGTGCTCAGTAAACATAAATGCCAAAATAATTAGAAAAATAAATTCTCTTTCTTAAAAAAAGAGAAAAAAAAAAACCTTAGTCACGTGTGTTAAAATAAAGTAAATACTTTTTTAGTGGAGTGAAAAACAATTGACTAAAATAGAGCAGATAATGGCAATAATACAGTGTGTCTGTTAGAGAAAGTAAGCAGATTTTATTTATTTTTATTTATCTCTACTAAAGATGGCGTACAAATAAACCCCTTTGTTTTTTACCAAATTTTTTTTACCAAAAAATTCCCGGGTTTTACAAAACGTGTTCAGTTTTCTCTGATTTTCACCCTATTTTTGTATCATTAAAATACATAAAAAATAACGTGTTTTACTAGGAAAATACAATCCATTGCATGAGAGAGCTATATTATGCGAAGACATTAGTCTGTGTGTATACGCAGAGCTGTGTGTTGAAGTAAGGCTATATTAGTCTAGAAGGTACATACAAGAAACAAACAGGCCTGCACACAAGCTCTGAATCTCATGCCCACCACGTACACATTTCAAGCTGGTCGCAGAGACCAGTTTAAAGGTTTGACACACTAAAATGGGAAGAAAATGACAATCTGTATCAGACTACGGTTCAGAAGGCAAGAAAGAGGGAAATGGTTTGCACATTGGCTGGCTAAACCCAGCGTTGTGAGATCAATCCTTAGGGATCTGGGGCAAAAATTAGGGTTACCATATCTCATAAATAAAAAAGGAGGACCCTCCATGGGCCCTGGCCCCGCCCATTTCCCCACCCTAGCCCCGCCCCAACTCTGCCCCTTCTCCACCCTAACTCCGCCCCCTCCTCCCTCCCACTCCCAGCCAGGGGGAAAGGGCTGCCCCAGTGCTACCGGCTTCAGGGTTTGCCAGGCAGCCCCCAGACCCTGCTCCCCCAGCCAGCGCTTCCCCAGCGCAGCTGGAGCCCGGGAGGGGAAGCGCCCAGCCGGGGGCGCAGGGTCTGGAGGCTGCCCGGCAAACCGTGAAGCCGGTAGCGCTCGGGCTTTGGGCAGCCCCTATGCCTCCGGACCCTGCGCCCCCAGCCGGGCCCTTCCCCTCCCGGGCTCCGGCGGCGCAGGGTCCGGAGGCACGGGGGCTGCCCGAAACCGGTAGCCCTTGGGCAGCCCGGCTCTTAAACAGAGCCGAAGAGGAGCAGAGCCTCCAGCCGCGGCGGCTCTGCTCCTCCCCGACTCTTCGGCTCTGTTTAAGAGCCGGGCTGCCCGAGCGCTACCGACTTCGGGCAGCCCCCGTGCCTCCAGACCCTGTGCCCCCAGCCGGGCTCTTCCCCTCCCGGGCTCCGGCGACGCAGGGTCTGGAGGCACGGGGCTGCCCGAAGCCGGTAGCGCTCGGGCAGCCCAGCTCTTAAACAGAGCCGAAGAGTCGGGGAGGAGCAGAGCCGCCATTTTCCTGGACATGTTCGGCTTTTTGGCAATTCCCCCCGGACGGGGGTTTGACTGCTGAAAGGCCGGACATGTCCGGGAAAAAGAGGACGTATGGTAACCCTAGCAAAAATCTGTCAGGGATGGTACATGGTCCTGCTGTGAAGGAAGGGGACTGGACTCAATTACCTTTCAAGTTCCTTCCAGTCCTACACTTCTATGATTCTTCCATGACTTATGCAAAAGTTTTAAAAAAACAAAAATAGGAAAAAAGGCTGAAGTTGAGTGTGTGCGCTGCAAATGGTGTGGCCCAATTATTAAATGTAAATATTTGTAAGCAGAGTCTGGCTGTGCTCTCCCCTGCCATCTAGTGGTGAGCTGTGGAAAAAGACTTCAGAAGCTGGTCTTGTTTGCATGGACACACCCACCCTGCTTAGATGCTCAGCATAATGGGATTACTTCCCCCAAGTGATCACTTGTGGCTGGTGTTGGATCCCCAGTCTCCTTGTTATTGGGGCAGGAGTAATAAAGCGTTGCTATCCTTGTTGTGTGAACTGAGGGCAGCAGAACTGTACCTGGCATATCCCAATGGAAGGACTCACCCTCATTTGAATGGCACTCGCTAGGCAGGAGACATGGGTTCCAAAGGCCTAGGAGTGGGGTGTTGTTTTTGTAAAGGGGATGGGGGTGTTTTAAAAACAGTTCAGAAGATGGGAAAAGCAGTAAAAACAACTGAAGAGTAGTTAGTCCTGATAAGAGGTCTGGAGGTATCTTTTTCCAGCCCTCAAGGGGAAAGAGCTAACTGCCTGAAAGGAATATACCTGAACTGGAGCAGTGGTGGGGAATAGTCCAAGGGAGCTGGGGAGTTCCAGCCTGGTAAAACCCCAGGCTGCAGGCCTTGTTGAAGGCCTACAAAGGTATGGGCGCTGCTGAGATACAGCCTGGGAATAGACAAAGGCAGCAGCTCCTAACCCCTTGCCAATGATGAGTGGCTATTACAGACTGCAGTCTGCCCCAGTGAGCAGGGGCTAGATGATGACTGGCAGCAGCCACTGAGGCAAGGTGAGTTTAGAGGGTTGGGGGTCTCCCTGGGAGGGGAGACCCAGAGCGAGGGGGTACTGCTGGGGAAGAACCCTGAGGTAAAGGGCCCCGGAGTCTAGGAGGAACATAGGGCCAGCGGCAGGTAAGACACCAGCCTGCAAAGGGTGCTCCGAGCTGGACAACAGCTAATTTCTAAGATGACCAGCAAGAGGCACCATGCCGGTGAGTCTCGCTTTGCTACAGGCCTAGATACTATTTGGCCTGTCCTCTCTCCATGGTACAATAACAGAGCTAATTTAGACTCCATTGAGAGTCTTGTTACATGCTGCAGAGCTGAAGTCACTGATACCTGGGTCTAAGTATTAGACCTGCTTTGGAACAGTGTCTCTATTGCAAGAGACTGACCTGTGTGTGCACCAGCAGTGAGGCTCCCCCACTAGCAGCTGAAATCACTGAGAGCTGTGCTAAGTGTGTGTGTGGGGGGGGGCTGAAGACATCTAGGTGAGTGGGTGGCTGGTGGAGCGGCATGGCAAGCAGCCAGCAGAGAAACTGGTGGAAAGGACCAGAGCAGAGCCCTGCAGAGGTGTGGCAACTGGCTATTGAGGTGATGAGCGAGTGCCCGAGCAGTGGAGTGTGTAAGGTGCCTCCTTACCCCCCTGCCCCCACCTTCCACACAGGGTGGGAGGTGAACTCTGTGGATGAACCTCTGAAGTCTGGGGCTGCACTGGCCTAGGACCGCAATTGCGAGGGGGTGCAGAGAAGGGACAGACACGTTAAGGGGACTGTGGGGTTGCTGGACTTAAGACCCTGAGGGGAAAAGGACACTGCCCAACTTACTTGGGGGTGGGTCTTTTGCTCATCATTTGTGTTTATGAGCCTTAGTTGCAGTGTTTTCCCTAATTAATGCTGAGTTAATTCCCTCCTTTTATTAAAAGATTTTCTACACTGTTGAAAAGGAACCCCTAGAAACTGAACCTGGCCCTTGTTGCTGCTGGCTTCACCTGCCAGAAGGGTTATGTGTTTATAAGCTAATAGTCCTAAATCTACAACAGTAAACTATTTCTTAAATAAACTCCGAGGTGGCAAAGAGATTTGAGTTCTGTTTTAGTTCTGCAGCAAACCACACTGAATTCCATTCATCAAAGCGTAAGCAGGGGAATGGTCCCGCTATTGTGGGGAACTTTCCTGGCTTCTGCACTACCCCAGTGAAATGGGCTAGCGAAAGGATCTGAGTCCTCGCTCCCACTTCCTTTACGCAGAGGCCTCCCTGCCCTTGAGTACTCCCCTTCCACTCTCCTGTCTGGCAGAGTCCTCATAACCCAGACAAGGCTGGGCCCAGGATTCCTGGGGTGCTCGACCCCCAACCCTGCTGTGGTCACCCAGGACAAGGGCTAGGGTGTCCCCACTCCAGGGTACCCTCTCTGCACTGGGCACCTCCCTGACCCACTGATCATTTCATACAATTTAAAGCAAATACAAGTTGTTTAATTAACAATTAATTAAAAAAAAAATAAGGAAAAATGGGAAAGGTTAAAGGAAAACACATCACCCCGCTCTGTGGCAGGGAACATCACAACCAGTGTCTCTGGAACGTCAGGGCAGTTCAGTCTGTTCCTTGTAGGTCCCAGGCTCCTTCTCAGGCCCTGGCTGTGCTGCAGAGACGGTGCGGGTTGGACTCTTGCTCTGGCGGTGGCCACATGCTCTCAGGCTCTAGGTGGCAGGACCCTTCTTCCCAGCGTTGCCCCCGCCCGGTCAGGGTTACGATCCCCCTCCGAGTCTGGCCTGCAGAGCCTCTTGGCTGAGGCGTCTCCCTGCGCTGGGCCCACTGCCCAGGGTCCCCCTCGCTCTCCCCAGCTGCTCACCGCACCCAGCTCTGGACTGCTCCAGCCCCAGCTCCAGCTCCAGCTCCAGCTCCAGCTCCACTCTGCCTCAACACGGCTGCTGCTGCTCTGCCATCAGCTCCCTGGGCTGCTTCTCTGGCCCCTCTGGCTCTGGTTGCTGCAGCTCTGCCCCCAGCACAGATCGGCTCTGCAGGCTGCTTCTGTGACTCTGTTCCCAGCTCTGACCTGCTTCCTGGCTGCTTGTCTGGCCCCTCTGGCTCTGGTTGCTGCAGCTCTGCTCCCAGGGCAGGTCTGCTCTCTCTGGGCTGTGCTCTGGCTTTGGGGCTGCAGCTCTGCTCCCAGGGCAGGTCTGCTCTCTCTGGGCTGTGCTCTGGCTTTGGGGCTGCAGCTCTGCTCCCAGGGCAGGTCTGCTCGCTCTGGGCTGTGCTCTGGCTTTGGGGCTGCAGCTCTGCTTCCAGCAGCTCAGCTTGGGCCCCTGCCCTCTCCTTAGCTCGGCCCCACTCTGTCTGACCCAGGCAATTCCAGCTCACATGGAGGACGGGACCCCCCTGGCTTCCTGATTAGCCTGCCCGCCCTGTCAATCAGGCTGACCTTGAGCATTGGCCTCTCCCCATTGTTCCTGGGGACTGTCAGTCTGAGGCTCCTGATTTGCCATCCACCCTTCCCCTTTTATTTCTGGGAGCTAGCCAACCAAAACACCCCCACTGAGTGTTAGTAAGGGGGCAACAGTCCCCTTACAAAAGCATTAATCTACTGAATACTTTTTTCCCCACTGTCCTTCCGTCCATCAAAATAAACCCTGATATTTACCCAGAAAAATGATTAATAGTTTTTGCACCTATTTTTCACCTGTTATGTTGTGGTGGTAATAAACACTGATAAAGTTCCAGGAAAAAATAAAGGAAATTTAAAAAGAAAAAAGGGGGGGGGGGAAACAAAGGGCAGGAATTGTACACTGTGATGAGTATCAGAGGGGTAGCCGTGTTAGTCTGAATCTGTAAAAAGCAACAGAGGGTCCTGTGGCACCTTTAAGACTAAAGCTTATGCTCCCAATACTTCTGTTAGTCTTAAAGGTGCCACAGGACCCTCTGTTGCTCTTTACACTGTGATGAGTTCATTGTCACGGATGCTTTTCTCCTGAGCACCATCCAGCCCTGCCCTGGAGTCTGTTTGCTTGGTGGACAGTAAATACACTCAGGCAATCCTGACACCGGCACATGTGAGCTTTCCTAGGCAGTGCTCGTGTTCCTCCCGTGTTTGCCGTGGAATGGTGCCAACCACACCAGGGACCTGAATTCTGTCTGGGAGCCTGTGAAAGGGGCGTGATCCCGTTTCTGATATCTGTGTTAAAGCTCCAGAACTGATAGCTCAAGGCTTGGGATTGTGGATATCTTGCTGTATTGTCTCCTCATTGTTCTAAATTTACATATAAACTTTAAACGTGGCTTTAATTGGAGTCTGTATATAGTTTTTCTTTCTTTTTATAACAGTTAGATAAGGTGCTCCTGTCATCTAATTCCTAAGTTATTATCTGCAAAAAACCTAGAGCAGTAGTGGGCAAGCCATTGGTGGGCCCTCAGACCGTTCGTTTACATTTGCACGGCCACCCGCAGCTCCCATTGGCCGGGAACGGCGAACTGCGGCCACTGGGATCTTCAGGCAGCCGTGCAAATGTAAACAAATGGTCTGGCGGCCCACCAGCGGCTTACCCTGACGGGCCGCAGGTTGCCCACCACTGCCCTAGAGTCTTCAGGTGCCTAAGTAGTCCCTGGAATCACGTTTAAAGTTTCCTCCCCCTCCAAATCTGAAATGGCATCCCGGTGAGCCAGAGGGCTGCAGGAGGGCTGTGGGCTCTGGCAAGATGCAGCCCCCCCCCCCCCCCATCCCCGTGTGACAGCACGAATCCCACCTTGATCCGCGTGCCGAGCGCCAGACACCACAAGCCACAGCAGCAGCGCAGCCGTAAGGGTGGCAATACACCATACACCAGGCCACCCTTACGGCTGCGCTGCTGCTGGTAGTGGTGTTGCCTTCAGAGCTGGGCACCCGGCCAGCACCCGCCAGTATCAGGCCGCCCTGCCAGTGTTTAATTTGTGCCAGGGCTGAGCTCTGGCAGCTCTTTCAATACAAATTAAACACTGGGGGAGGCAGTGGGGCCCAGAGGTGATGGGAGGGGGAGTGAGCCCAGGGAGCCTGTGGAGGCCAGGAGTGATGGGCGGGGGCACCAAAATACAAGTTCATCCAGGGAGACATTTTCCCTAAGGCCAGCCCTGCACAGCCCCTGCTATCTCAGCCCTGCTCCCCCCACACCCCAGCTGTTACAATGTCTCTCAGACCTGTCCTATACCCCTCCTGCTAACCCAGCCCTGGTCTCCTCCCCATCACATCCCGCTCTCTGAACTCCACCAGTGCTCCTCAATCCGGACCTGCAGCCTCCTCCACTGCTTTTCCCAGCCCTTGGTGGCAGGAACTGGATGTTGTGATGAGTTCATTGTCACGTATGTTTTCCTCCTAAGTGCCAGCTGCCGGCTGCCAGCCACCAGCCGGCCATTCCCTGGAACCTATTTGCTTGGTGGAAAGTAAATATATTCAGGCGGTCATGAACCGTGGACGTGCTCCTAGGCATTGCTCACGTTCCTCAGAATGCCTTGTTTGCCATGGAACAGTGCCAATCGCACCAGGGACCTGAATTCTGGCGAGGAGTCTGTGAAACGAACGTGATCCAGGAAGGAGTCACTCCTGGGGTGTCACGGAGTCACAGGCCCGGTGCTCTGGAACTGCTATGTTGGAAGCCAGACAGTCTCTGGGGTAGCGTGACTCCCCTCTGAGCTGTCACCAGGGCAAGAAGCCTTCTAGGCTATGGTCTTCCTGGATCTGATCTCAGAGCATTCAGCTCTCCTGTTCTCACCATGCACTCCACGCAGCGGGTCCATCTGGACGGGACCTCTGGGGAAGCCAGAGGGGCCCTGCACCCAGACTCCGCAGTCAGTCATGACTCCCAGCCAGTGGGTAACACACATTTAGGTTTAGTAGTTGACAGGAACACAGCATAGAACACAGCTTGCTAGCACAGAAAGCAGGAACTTTCAGCAAAGTCCATCTTGGGGGACTCTGGGGGGTGACCTGGACTCTCCCTCTCTGAGTCCCAAACAGGAGACTGACCAGTTCCAGCGACCCGACCTCCGACACCCCCGTTGCTCCTCCTCCTGGTCTTTGTGTTGCTTCCAGGGCAAAGAGACACCTGGTCACATCCCCCTCCTGGGTCTCAGGTTATGAAGGGTACCATCCATTGCCTATGTGAAGGCAGCTGGATCTGCTTCACCTGGCCCCGAGGGTCTCAGTGAAAGTCACACACCTTTATCCCTACCACCTAGGTGTTGGTGTAATACACTGGGAAACTGAGGCACAAACAGTATTCACACACAACGGTGAGATTCACATAGAACATAATAAGGCGTGAAAACCCCCCACTTTGTCACATCTCACTAGAGTTGCCAACCCTCCCGGTTTGGCCAGGAGACTCCCAGAATTGGGCTTGATCTCCTGGATGCTACTGAAGCCCATCTGGGGGATTTTAGGCTGCTAAGAGTCCGATGGTGCAACGGGGCTAAGGCAGGCTCCCTGCCTGCCCTGACTCCGCACAGCTTCCAGAAGAGACTGTCATGTCCCTGCGGCCCCTAGGCAGTGGTGTGGCCAGGGGGTCTCCATGCGCTGCCCCCCACCCCGAGCGCAGACTCCGCAGCTCCCATTGGCCAGGAACGGGGAACTGCGGTGTGACGTTACTGACATCACCTGTGACCATATAGATCATTGTTGCAACCACCGTTATATATTTGCAGCAAATACTGTACAAAGATTGTCGTGTAAGATGTCTATGGAAAGGATATGATTTGCTGGGTATGATTATGCTGTCTGTATGTGTGTATCATTTTTGTAGTTGAAGTTATGAATATTGGCTACGTACTTGTATCTCAATGTGTTTTGATTCTAAGTAGCCTCAGTGAAGCATTTGATCAGCTTCTTGAGAAAAGACTATTCTCAGTAAGTGCCCAGTCCAGAAACATTTAACTGACAATGGGTTTTGGGAGACACCAATCCACATCTAAGCTTTCCCAAGAACATTCAAACTAACATGTAAACAATGGCATCCGCTTGCAAACTGAATCATGCGACATGTGACATGACCATGTGACTCCAAGCTCCATCTTGCTGCTGTGATTTTCCACAGTAAGAACAAAGGGGTGTCCTTCCACGCGCAGAGGATATAAAAGGCCCTGGGAACCCCTCCATCTTGTCTTTAATCCTGCTTCTTACTTCTGGAGGAACCTTGCTACAAACTGAAGCTCTAAACAAAGGACTGAACGACCCATCCCAGCTCTGCACTTAGGATGGAAGAATCCCATTCAGTGTTACAGACTAGGGACCGAATGGCTAGGAAGCAGTTCTGCAGAAAAGGACCTAGGGGTTACTGTGGACGAGAAGCTGGATATGAGTCGACAGTGTGCCCTTGTTGTCAAGAAGGCTAACGGCATTATAAGTAGGGGCATTGCCAGCAGATCGAGGAACGTGATCATTTCCCTCTATTCAACATTGGTGAGGCCTCACCTGGAGTATTGTGTCCAGTTTTGGGCCCCACACTACAAGAATAATGTGGAAAAATTGGAAAGAGTACAATGGACACAAACTTAGGACCATTCCCTTCCTGGGCTTTAGTTGAATCCAGAACCAACTCTGAGAAAACTGCACTACCCTCAACCATCACAGGCTGAAAGGCACCTTCTGTCTGCTCCAAAGCAGAGCTGAAGAAACCTTTCCCTTTAACAGACACACAGCTTGGGATCTCATTTCATAGAATCATAGAATCATAGAATATCAGGGTTGGAAGGGACCTCAGGAGGTCATCTAGTCCAACCCCCTGCTCAAAGCAGGACCAATTCCCAACTAAATCATCCCAGCCAGGGCTTTGTCAAGCCTGACCTTAAAAACCTCTAAGGAAAGAGATTCCACCACCTCCCTAGGTAACCCATTCCAGTGCTTCACCACCCTCCTAGTGAAAAAGTTTTTCCTAATATCCAATCTAAACCTCCCCCACTGCAACTTGAGACCATTACTCCTTGTTCTGTCATCTGGTACCACTGAGAACAGTCTAGATCCATCCTCTTTGGAACCCCCTTTCAGGTAGTTGAAAGCAGCTATCAAATCACCCCCCTCATTCTTCTCTTCTGGAGACTAAACAATCTCAGTTCCCTCAGCCTCTCCTCATAAGTCATGTGCTCCAGCCCCCTAATCATTTTTGTTACCCTCCGCTGGACTCTTTCCAATTTATCCACATCTTTCTTGTAGTGTGGGGCCCAAAACTGGACACAGTACTCCAGGTGAGGCCTCACTAATGTCGAATAGAGGGGAACGATCACGTCCCTCGATCTGCTGGCAATGCCCCTACTTATACAGCCCTAAATGCCGTTAGCCTTCTTGGCAACAAGGGCACACTGTCGACTCATATCCAGCTTCTCGTCCACCGTAACCCCTAGGTCCTTTTCTGCACTTAGTATCGGGGCGGGACGTGAGGGTGGGGGAAATGAAGAGTGTGGATCACGAGCGTGTAAAGATGGTCCCGTGGTGCGGTTCGGAAACGAACTGGCTGCAAATCGCGCAGCCGGGTTGGGGTACAAAGTGGTGGGGGTCTTGAAGGCTCATGGGGTAGGGGCCCGATGAAGAAATCTGGAGGGCCCTGGGTAAGGGGTGGGCTGGGAATACCCTCTCACAGGACTCACTTGAGGAAAAAACAAGAAGTGGCCAATAAGGCTGACTCCACCTCCCGAAGTACGCACCGAGGGTGCCAAGGGCAGAGAGCCCCATGCGCCTACTGAGTGCATAGGGATCCACCCAGTCCCCCCGGTCATAGTCCAGGAGGTCTCTGATCCTGGTAACTTCCACCAGGACCAACCTCTGGCGCACCAAGGGGGATTCCACCACCTGCACACGAAGATGGGGATTGTGTAGCAGGGGCTCTGCGAGGAGATCTGCCTCCCCGGTGGCCGCTACGGACCTGGTCATGGAGACCAGCTTCCAGGTCCAGAGGAGGTCCTGGTAGAAGACCGGCAGCTCAGAGAGGTCTCGTGGAAGACCTCTCGGATGGAGATAAAAGAGCTGCCGGTCACATCAGAGCCCTCAGAGGCAGCAGAGGAAGGTGTGCGCCAACGTGCTCCTCGCCAAACTACCTGCACCATAAAGGAGTCTCTGCAGGGCCTGGAGGTGAAAGACATGGACCTGCATGCACAAGCACGTCAGGCCCTGTCCCCCCTCCTCCAGAGGAAGATGCAAAGCCCCCGCAGAGACAGCCCCGGCCAAAAGAACTCCAGAACCCACTTCTGGAGCCAGGCCAGGAACCCCGGGGCTGGGCACAGCGGGTTGAGCCAGAGCCCGAGCATGGACAGGACTCGCTGATTAAGCACCGGCACCCTCCTCCGAAGGGAGAGGCACCAGAGCAGTCCTGCCCACCTCCGCAGCTGCTCAACCGCCCTGCCCTCCAAATCCTGCCAGTTCTCCGGCGGAGAAGGATGCGCGGCAGAAAGATAAATGCCAAGATAGAGCAGCGGACCCGCACCCCACCGAATGGCCTGAAGCATGGGTGGGAGGGAGCTCGCCTCCCACCCGGCCCCGATCATCAGGCCAGAGCTTTTGACCCAGTTGACCCGGACGGAGGAGGCTGCCGAGTACACAGCTTGGCAGGCCTCCACCCACACCAGGTCCCCCGGGTCCTGGACCATGAGGAGTATGTAATCGGCGTACCCTGACAGGACCAGCTGCATCCCTGGCTCACGCAGCACCAACCCCGTCATCCTCTTCCGGAGGAGACGAAGGAAGGGTTCAATGGCCAGAGGCAGCCTTGACACTCCTCGCCCGAAGCTGACCGGCTCGGTCAGGGTCCAGTTGAGCCTGATCAAGCACTCTGCGGAATTGTACAGCACCTGGAGAAAACCCATGAAACGGGGCCCGAAGCCGAATGCCCGCAGAGTGCCGAAGAGATACCCATAGTCCATTTGGTCGAACACCTTCTCCTGATCCAGGGA
This sequence comes from Chrysemys picta bellii, assembly GCF_011386835.1. Taxonomy (NCBI): domain Eukaryota; kingdom Metazoa; phylum Chordata; order Testudines; family Emydidae; genus Chrysemys; species Chrysemys picta. The sequence continues at coordinate 16,084,517 of NC_088807.1, read as the reverse complement.
AAGGAGGGCAAATGACAGACCATCCCTACATCCAAGCTCAAGGAGATCCCGGACCAAATAAAGATTGTCGAAGATGGTGTGGCCTAGGACAGCGTAGGTCTGGTCAGGGCCTGGAGGTGGAAGACGTGGACCTCAGTGTACAGGCAGTTCAGGTCCTGTCCTCCCTCCTCCAGGGGCAGAGTGCAGAGACCCAGTGCAGTCCTGGCCAAAGGAACCCCAGAACCATCCTCTGGAGATCAGCCAGGAAACCCGGGGCCGGGACCAGGACCAGGGTGTTGAGCTGGTGCCAGAGCATGGACAGGACCATCTGGGTGAGTACCAGTGTTCTCCCTTGCAGGGAGAGGCACCGGAGTAGTCCTGTCCATTTCTGGAGCCGCTCTGACACCCTGCCCTCTAAACCTTGCCAGTTCTTCGGTGGAGATGGATGCATGGCAGAAAGGTAAATGCTGAGATAGAGCAGCGGACCCGCGCTCCACCGGATGGCTTGAAGCGCAGGTGGGAGGGAGCTCGCCGGCCACCCGTCCCCGACCACCAGGCCAGAGCTCTTGACCCAGTTGACCCGGGCGGAGGAGGCCACCAAGTAGATGGCCTGGCAAGGCTCCACCCGCACCAAGTCACCCGGGTCCTGGACCACAAGGAGTATGTCGTCGGCATATGCCAACAGGACCAACTGCAGCTCCGGGCTCCGGAGCATTTGCTTGTTTGTCCAGTGTCCCAACCTAACATTGGTCAGGATGCAGGACAAACAAGCAAATATCGGGACAGTCCCGATAAAATCGGGACGTCTGGTCACCCTGCCGGAAGGGGCAGGTAGTAAGGGGCAAAGCTGGGGGATTGCTGCAGGGAAGGGGGGGTGTCAGTCTAAGGCGGGGGGCACATGCACCCACGTGCACTTTCAGAGAGTCTTTGGGCTGACTGCTGCTTCAGGCCCAAATGGTGGCAAAAGTGCATTGCAGACAAGGCAAGCAGCTGAGTCCCAGAGGCTGGAGCTGAGGCAGATAGTAAGCAGCCAGTGGGGGTGGTGGAGAGGGCAGCGGTGGTAGGGGGGAAAAGGGGGGGCACAGATGAACCAGGGGGCAGGCTCCACACCACACCCCTAGTGTCCCCACAAACACAGTCAAGACCCCCACCACAAGAGCACAGTTGGAAAATTACTCAGTCTTGGAAGGCCCCCTCCACGATTGTCTGCAGAGTCTCTGCGCCCTCCCCCAGCCGCAGACAATTCTCTTCTTCTCTACCTCAAGGCTCCAGCAGTTCCCAGGCAGCAAGCCCAGCAGCAGGGGCTCCAGCAACTCCAGCAGGCAGTCTCGTGGCAAGGCAGGCAGGACCCCTCTCAGGTGGTGATGGTGTCCACAGCAGCAGCAATGGCTGGGGCAGGGATCCCTCACTCCCCTCTCCTGGGGAGCGGGCCAGCAGCTCCCCCCCCCAGGGACTGCAGCAGGAGCAGCAGCAACCAAGGGTTGGGGGGGGGCACCCACCAGCCAGCCAGCGACCAGGTAGCAGAGAGGGAGTAGCTGGAGCTGAATTCCTGAATCCTGAGGTAAGGGTGAGGCTGGGAAAGGGGGACCACAGGGAAGTGGCCCAGGGAATCAAAGCTGCATCAGTGGTGGAGGGAAAGCCGCCAACAGCTGCTACCATTAGGGTCCCTGGGCTGGAACCCGGAGTTGAGGGCGGGCCCGGGTTCCCCCTCCCCCCTACTCTACAGAGATCCCCTTGAGAGGGGAAGCAGGACTCGGCTCAGGCAGGAGGCCGAACTGCGCCCATTGAGCTCTATGCAGGGCCGCCTGGGGGGGGGGGGGCAAGTGGGGCAATTTGCCCCAGGCCCTGGGTCCCACAGGGGCCCCCATGAGAGTTTTTTGAGGCCCCTGGAGCAGGGTCCTTCACTCGCTCTGGGGGCCCCGGAAAAGTCTCGCACCGAAGACCCCAGGCCTCCTGAATCTTCTGGGCGGCCCTGGCTCTACAGAGCAACAGAGACTGTGGGGTAATCCCCCTTCCCATCTCCCATACTAGCTGGTGATGAAAGTAACTCAATAGGCTGTCAAGTATCAGAGGGGTAGCCGTGTTAGTCTGGATCTGTAAAAAGCGACAAAGAGTCCTGTGGCACCTTATAGACTAACAAACGTATTGGACCATAAGCTTTCCTGGGTGAATACCCACTTCATCAGATGCATGTGGTGGAAATTTCCAGAGGCAGGTATAAATATCAGGCCAGAATCAGTCTGGAGATAACGAGGTTAGTTCAGTCAGGGAGGATGAGGCCCTCTTCTAGCAGTTGAGGTGCGAACAGCAAGGGAGGAGAAACTGCTTTTGTAGTTGGCTAGCCATTTGCAGTCTTTGTTTAATCCTGATCTGATGGTGTCAAACTTGCAAATGAACTGAAGCTCAGCAGTTTCTCTTTGGAGTCTGGTCCTGAAGTTTTTTTGCTGTAAGATGGCTACCTTTACATCTGCTATTGTGTGGCCAGGGAGGTTGAAGTGTTCTCCTACAGGTTTTTGTATATTGCCATTCCTGATATCTGACTTGTGTCCATTTATCCTTTTACGTAGGGACATCCAGTTGTGACAATAGGCTGTGACTCTTACCGCAACACCTGCAATTTATTCCATCACTGCTACAAGCCTGAACCAGGAGCTTGGCCATTGCTGTAGGCTATTGATTCAATTTAACCAATTATAGCTCTCATCTATATTTCTTTCTTTTTATGAATAAACCTTTACATTTTAGATTCTAAAGGATTGGCAACAGCGTGATTTGTGGGTAAGATCTAACTTATATATTGACCTGGGTCTGGGGCTTGGTTCTTTGGGATCGAGAGAACCTTTTTTCTTTTACTGGGGTATTGGTTTTCATAACCATTCATCCCCCAACAAGTGGCACTGGTGGTGATACTGGGAAACTGGAGTGTCTAGGGGAATTGCTTGTATGACTTATGGTTAGCCAGTGGGGTAAAACCAAAGTTCTCTCTGTCTGGCTGGTTTGGTTTGCCTTAGACGTGGAGAAACCCCAGCCTTGGGCTGTAACTGCCCTGATCTAAGCAATTTGTCTTGAATTGATACTCTCAGAAGCGTCCCACCAAAGGCAGCATCGTTACACACTGCCAATGAGAGCTGCGAGGGTAGTTCCTGCAGGCAGAGGGAGCACACAGAGCCCCCTGGCTGCCCCTGAGCCTAGGAGCCGCTGCTGGACAAGCCGGACACTTCCGGGAGCCACCGGAGGTAAGGGCCGGCCAGAGCCTGTACCCTGAACCCCCTCCTGCACCCCAACACCCTGCCTCAGCCCTGAGCTCCTCCCACATCCAAACTCCCTCCCAGATCCTGCCCCCTGCATCCCCTCCTGCACCCCAACCCCCTACCCCAACCCTGAGCCTCCTCCTGCACCCAAACTCCCTACCAGAGCCCAAACCCCCTCACACACTCCAACCCCCTGCTCCAGCCCGGTGAAAGTGAGTGAGAGTAGGGGACAGTGAGCAATCGAGGCTGGAGTGAGCGGGGGCAGGGCCTTAGAGAAGGGGCGAGACAGGGGTGTGGGCTTGGGGAAGGGGTGGGGAAGGGACAAGGGTGTTTGGGTTTGTGTGATTAGACAGTTGACAACCCTACTCTCCCACCTCCGAGACCAAACTGAGTGAAGTCACTTTAGCCAGTGGCCTGGGAAAGTTCAGGCCCCCCTCTCCTGGACACAGAATCAGATATAACATTGGCACTCCCCTTAATGTGGACCACCCCCATATCGTAATCCTGGAGGGCCAAGGGCCCTTTCAAAGGGGCATTAGCCCCTTTCATCTGGTGCAACCAGGGCAGTGAAGTGATGCCCAAATAGATCGGGATGCAGCCCTTTAGGATCCCACTCCATGGCCAGGCATTCCTTCTCTATGGCCGCATAGCCCTGCTCCTGGAGCAGCAGCTTTCTGCTCAGGTACAGGATGGGGCGTTTCTCCCCCTTTGCATCAGTCAGCATCGGCACCACGCCCAGCCCTGTATCTGGGGCATCGGTGAACACCATAAAGGGCTTGTCAGAGTCTGGGTTTACCAGCACCGGGCCCTTGACCAGATCCTTCTTCAGCACGCAGAGAGCCCTCTGGCACTGCCCAGTCCAGACCATCTTGTCTGGCTTACCCTTCTTGCATAGCTCAGTGATGGGAGCTGACACATAGCTAAAGTGGGCCACAAACCTCCAGTAGTACCCCGCCATCCCAATGATGGTCAATGATGGGATATTAAAAGTTACTACAGTGAACTTTTTCCGGAGGGTCTAGCTGGAGAATCTTGCCCACATGCTCGGGGTTAAGCTGATCGCCATATTTGGAGTCGGGAAGGAATTTTCCTCCAGGGTAGATTGGCAGAGGCCCTGGAGGTTTTTCGCCTTCCTCCACAGCATGGGGCAGGGGTCGCTGGCTGGAGGATTCTCTGTGACTTGAAGTCTTTAAATCATGATTTGGGGACTTCAACATCTGAGTCAAGGGAGAGAATTATTCCAGGAGTGGGTGGGCCAGCTTTTGTGGCCTGCATCATGCGGGAGGTCAGACTAGATGATCATAATGGTCCCTTCTGACCTTAAAGTCTATGAGTCTATGAGTCTATGAAAGCCTGGACCTGTTTCTCGGTTTGGGAAGTGGACCAATTTCTGATTGCCTCCATCTTGGCCGTCTCTGGCTTTAGGCAGCTGCTCTCCACCTTGTGGCCCAGGTACAACACCTCTGCCATCCCTACTTTGCACTTTCCTACTTTTATCATCAGTCCTGCATCCTGGAGGTGACCCAGCATGCTCTTCACCTGGGACACATGTTCTTCCCAGGTCCAGCTAAAGACCCAGACATGGTCAATGTATGCGAGAGCAAAGTCCTCCATCCTCCTCAGTAACTGGTCCACCTGGTGCTGAAGGTGACAGGTGCCCCCTTGAGGCCAAAAGGTAGGACCAGGAAATCATAGAGCCCCAGAGGGGTGGTAAAAGCAGACTTCAGCCTGGCCTCTGGATCCAAAGGCACTTGCCAGTAGCCCTTGGTGAGATCCATGGTAGTGAGGTAACAAGGCCCCCCACCCCGCAGCTTATCTAGGATCTCATCAGTCCTAGGCATAGGGTAGGCATTGGACACAGTGATGGCACTGAGCTTCTGATAGTCCACACAGAACTTGATCGACCTGTCCTTCTTGGGGACCAGCCCCACGGGTGAGGCCCAGGGGCTGGAGGACGGCTGGATCACCCCTAAAGCCAGCATGTCCTTGACCTCTCTCTCCAGGTCCTGGGCTGTTTTCTCCCTGACTCTGAATGGGAATATCTGACAGGAGGGTGGGCTCCCGTCTCCACCTGGTGGACAGCCAGGTTAGTGAGCCCAGGCCACTTGGAGAACAGCTGCGGGTATGAATGTAGCACCGCTCTGATCTCTGCCTGCTGGGCAGGGGTTTGATTCCAGCAGGAGGCCGTCTCCTGTCTCAGGGAAGAGACCCACCAGGGGATCATCCCCCTTCTCCTCCCACCGGCCACACACGGCCAGTACCAGCTTCTCCCTGTCCCAGTACGGCTTCATCATGTTGACATGGTACACCCGGTGGCTGTGAGCCCGGTTGGACAGTTCCACTACATAGTTAACCTCGTTTACCTGTCTGATGACCTTAAAGGGCCCGTCCCAGGCCGCTTATAGTTTGTTCTGTCTCACGGGAACGAGAACCATCACCTGGTCTCCGGTGGCGTAGGTGTGGGCCCATTCCGTGCAGTCGCACCAGACCTTCTTCCCTTGGGCTCTGGCAAGGTTCTCCCAGGCCAAGCCTATGCACTTAGCGAACTTTCCACAGAGAGTCAGTACATACCCCACCACTGATTCTCCACTGGGGGTGGTCTTCCCCTCGCACTTGTCCCTCACCAAGTCCAGGGGTCCCCTCACTCTCCTCCCACACAGCAACTCGAAGGGGGAAAATCCTGTGGATTCCTGGGGCACTTCCCTGTATGTGAACAGCAGGTGGGGTAAATACTTGTCCCAGTCCTGCGGGTGCTGGTTTATAAACATTTTCAGCATCATCTTTAGGGTCCTGTTAAACCTATCCACCAGCCCGTTGGACTGATGTGCCGGACCCCACACATCTCCCACAAGCACCAGAGCAAGGTTGACATGAAGTTGGTCACTTGCCATCAGCACCTTGGCTGGCAACTGATAGTGCACCCCCACATCTTTGGGGCCTGCCATGGCCCCCCATTTTAGACATATCCGCACCACGGGTACCTTAATCAGAGGTCTGCACATGCCCGTCAGGGTCAGGTAGGGGTTGGGCACCACCCGGTTCCGGACTACCACCTTGGGCCGGGCCAGCCTCACCTCAGCACCCGGGTCTCAGTACCCTGTGACCTGCTTCCCATCCACCTCCAGGGGAATGAGGGATTCACTCCTCAGGGGCTGCCCCATGCCCACCCAGTAGACTGAGAGCCCTGAAACTGGAGCATCAACCCCCCACAAGGAGCTGGCCTGGGAGACTCCTCTTCCCTCCGGAGCCGTTGGTACACTGCCAGCCACACTCATCTGGGGAGCCTGCCCCTATTCTGACTGGTCCCCCACCCAATTAATCCCTTGAAGGCTTGGCTTGCTCAGCTTGTCCCTGAGCTATTGGCATCAGGCCCATCTGTGGCCCCTCTGCCCACAGTAATTGCACCTCAGGTCCCGTTGATCCCCTGGGGCTGGCCGATCAGCTCTGGAATCACCTGCCCTCTCAGGAAGGGTTTATCCAAGCCCGTGGGTGACTCCCCTTTTGCACCCTCAGTGTGGGCCCATCTCCCTGGGAACTCGTTCCATATTCCAACCTGCTGTCCACAAACTCATCAGCCAGCCGCCAGGTTCTTTGGCTTCTTGTCCACCAGCCACGTTCTCAGGTCAGGGAGACTGTACTCATATAGTCATTCCTGCCCCACCAGCTCAAATACATCCTCCCTGGTCAGGATCCTGGCCCCAGTCCCCCACTTGCGGATGTATTCCCCCATCCGGGTGGCCAGTTCCAGGTAGATCAACCACTGGACCTTCTGCAAACTCCAGAACCTTTACCTGTACGCCTTGGGTGTCAGCTCAAACTTGAGCAGCAGGGCTTGTTTGAGCAGTTCATAGTCCCCTGCTTACACCCCATCCATCTGGCTGAGGATCCCTCTGGACTTGGAGCCCAGTAAGGGGGTGAGATGCTGAAGCCTGTCTGCAGGATCAACCTGGTTCAAATTGCAGGCCTTCTCAAAAGCAGTGAGGTAAGCGTCTATCTCAGGGATAGGCGACCTATGACATGCATGCCAAAGGCGGCACACGAGCTGATTTTCAGTGGCACTCACACTGCCTGGGTCCTGGCTACCAGTCTGGGGGGCTCTGCATTTTAATTTAATTTTAAATGAAGCTTCTTAAACATTTTAAAAATCTTATTTACTTTACATACAACAATAGTTTAGTTCTATGTTATGGACTTATAGAAAGAGACCTTCTAAAAATGTTAAAATGTATTACTGCATACGAAACTTTAAATTAGAGTGAATAAATGAAGACTCGGCACACCACTTCTGAAAGGTTGCTGACCCCTGGTCTATATCCTCCCCTTCCTTAAACTGGGGCAGCAATTTCATATTGGGATTCCCTGCGGGCTTGGCCACCCGAGGTACCTCCCCACTCACCCTAGGAGGGATCTCTCTACCTATCCGCTCAGTCATCTCCAGTCCATGCTGTCTCTGCTCTTCTTCATGCTTCTGTAGTCAGCTGAAAAGCTGAAAGCTAACCATGCTTGCTCCTCAAGTATCAGGGGGTAGCCGTGTTAGTCTGTATCTACAAAAACAACAAGGAGTCTGGTGGCACCTTAAAGACTAACAGATTTATTTGGGCATATTTGCCCAAATAAATCTGTTAGTCTTTAAGGTGCCACCAGACTCCTTGTTGTTCATGCTTGCTCCTGTAGTTCACTGGGGAAGGGGGCATGGCTTGGTGTTAAACTCTTGCGGACCGGGGGTTCGTGGTTGTTATACAGACGCAGTGCAGGAGTAGAGGTGGGAAGGCAACAGAATTCCCCTGCTGGGAAAATTGTCAAGATTTTGACAAAATTTCCCATCCTGAATAGCCAAAATCCCCCCATCATGCAAAGTCACCATCTCAGAAAAACTCACACCCTGGAAAACTGAAATCTTGAAAAGTTTCCGGTCCCCAAAAGTCAAAATTTTTCTCACTCTGAAAGGTCAAATCTCAAACATTTTCTGTCACAAAAAGTTGATATCTCAAAGATTTTCCTGACCCGACAAGTCAATTTCTTGATTTTCCCCATTACAAAAAGTCAAAACCTTGACATTTGTCTGACACAGTGTAGTGAGGTAGAGTGGCCTCTCATCAAGCCAGAGGGGGAGGGGCCACTCTCTGAACGCAGGTGGGTGGAGCCAGGCCATTCTCACTCCTCCCACCAGAAGTCAGGAGGCGGGACAGGAAATATAGAGGGCAGGTCCTGGAGCTCAGTTGCACTGCAGCTGCCAGAGGAGACAGATGCCCCCTGCTTGCTCCCAAGTGGGAGACCATAGCAGCAGGCCTGCCGACGTGGGTAGGGGCAATTTTCCAGGGCCTGGATGATTTAAAAGGGCATGGGGGCCCTTGGCCCTTTTAAATCACCCAGGCAGGCTGCAAGGGTTCCTAGGTGCATGTGCGGAGGTGGGATACCAGTGGTGGCAAAGGCAGCCAGGTGGGCATCTGGAAGCCCTGGCCATGCTGGAAGAATGCTCCCAGCAGTGCAGCCAGCAGTTTGCTGGGCACCAGGGAGCGCAGGAGCAGCACTGCCCAAATGTCAGGCCGACTGCATCCACAGCTTGTGCATGCATGCACCAGCCACTGCATGTGGTCCAGCTCCACACCCCTGTGGCGATGCCACGCCAAGCCAGCAGCAGCATGGGGCCCGGCTCCAGCCCGCCTGCTCCCCACCCCAGCAGCACTTCTCAGGCAGACAATATATTTTGGAGTGAGGGTCAGCAAAATAGCCCAAGCCCAAAATAGCACAATTTGCATTGCAACTGCTAAAAAATAAACCCTAAACCATTGGTTAAAAATAGCCCATCTGGTAATAGTTTGCCAGAGCGCTGCTGCACCCTGCTGTTGTGACTGGCAGTCTGGCAGAGTGTCATTATGGAGTACAAACATAAGTCCAGAGCTCAGAAACTAAAAGAAAAACAAGAAGTCCAATGAAAAAAGTAGGCAGGGTAGTCGTACTTTGATTGTGAGGTTAGGCCTAAAGAAGATCAGGCAGAACCACTAGTCACTACAGCTATTTGTGGGCCTAACAGTTCAGAGCAAGCCTGTGATGAAAAAGCCTGTGATGATTCTGTTAAAACGTGTGATTTTTTTAAGTACAAAAACAGTCCAAACTAGTGTTCTTGCATGGGAGGAAACACTCGATCCAAATGAGACTGAAAAAGCAAGCACTGATGAAAGTAATACTGCATTCCAAGAGAATGAAGGATGTGGATTTGATTTGGGACTGTTATCAAATAGTGCGCTATCTGCAACTCTGATCAAAACTGTTGTTCGAAAAGGGCCACCTAGGCATCCAAACACATTTCCTGATGACGGAAAAAGAAAGTTTCTGAATTCTACATTAAAATCAACCCCCAGAAATGGAGAGGTTTCTGACAGGGATCGACTTGAAATTAGACGAAGGTTTCTGACCGTTAGAGGGGTGAAATATTGGAACGGCCTTCCGAGGGAAACGGTGGGGGCGAGGGACTTGTCTGGCTTTAAGATTAAGTTAGATAAGTTTATGGGGGGAATGGTTTAATGGTAAAACATAGTTGTCAAGGAAAACCAAGCAATGGTAGGTAAATAGCATAATGGCTAAAAGGGGTCAGGATGGAGACTCTTGCCTATATGCTCGGGGTCTTACTGATCGCCATATTTGGGGTCGGGAAGGAATTTTCCTCCAGGGCAGATTGGCTGAGCCTCTGGAGGTTTTTCGCCTTCCTCCGCAGCATGGGGCAGGGATCTCTAGCAGGAGGGTCTCTGCCGATTGAGGTCACTAATAACAGGATTGGGGACTTCAGCGGCAGAGTCCAGGGAAGGGGCGGGGACGGTTTTATGGCCTGCAGCGTGCAGGGGGTCAGACCAGATGATCATAATGGTCCCTTCTGACCTTAAAGTCTATGAGTCTATGAGACTTCTGTGGCGTGAAAGTGCAGAATCACTCTTTTGTTTCCCTTATAGATTATTCAGTTCAGACGCTGTTTTTTTGCAAATCGGTTTTGGCAAGTGGCAAGGGCTGGGAAAAGGAATTGTCATGGTGCAAATTGTAGGATAAATTGCCTGCTCATGAAGTCAGTGATCGTCACAAGCAATGTTATCTGAAATGGCGAGATCTAGAGGGAAGACTTGCCCAAGGAACTGATATAAACTCACAGCTAGAAAAAGAATTAGAAGCTAAAGTGAAGTACTGGAGGGATTTGCTTAACCAAATGTTGTCAATTATGTTGTTCCTAGGTAAGAGAGTGTAACGTTCCCCTCTGGTGTCATCTGGACCAGTGATGTGCTAGGTCACTCCAATCCTTGACTCTGGGAGCCAGCCTTCCCCTGCTCTGCTGTGAGAACCCCCACTCCTGGGCTGTTCACGCACAGCCTCTGGCATGTAAGCTGCTCCCAGCTACTTGCAAACGAATGACACTAGCCAATATCTCCGGTCCCAGACACAACCCTAGGAACCTCCGTCTTGCAGTGTCCAGTTATGCCCACTGGATGCTGCAAGCTTATATGAGTTCATCAATTTAACAAAAAAATTGATATGTACCAGCATTGTTATCCCAAGGAGAGTCTCTGACATGCTTCAAACCAAATGCACTGCTTCAGATAGAATAAATAAATTTATTAACTATAAAGATAGATTTTAAGTGATTATAAGTCAAAGCATAACAAGTCAGAGTGGTTACCAAAAGAAATAAAATATAAGCACACAGTCTAAACTCTCAACCATATTAGACTGGGCAGCAACTAGATTAAACAGTTTTTCTCACCCCACTTCATAGTGCAGTCCTTAATATATCGGTTTGTTCCTTAAACCTGGGCCAGACTCCTATGTTGGAGTCTTGTCGTCTTCTCAGTGTCTCAGTTGTTTGCAGCATAGGTGGGCAGGAGAAAGGCCCAGTACGTGTCCACTCTGTCTGTTTTATACTGTCAGTCCATGTGCTTGGGTAGCACAAGTCCAGGCATGTCTGGAAGGCATTGCTGAATCTCTCCCAGCAAAGTTGAGCAATTCCCCTGGTGTGGCCTCATGCAGGTGAGTCATTGCATTGTAGCTCCCTTGCTGGACAAAGGCTGTTGATGGTTGTTTGACACCCCGCCCAGGCGTTGGTTACTTTCCTTGCTGTTTCCTCTGGAAAACTAATATCTGGCTGATTCTCCAACTTACAGCATGTTTAAGTGACAACCATACAACACAATTCTCATAACTTCATATGCATTAATGATACACACATGGATAGAGAAATTACTTTCAGCAGATCATAACCTTTCCCCTGATACCTTACAAGGCATGCTTTATATGTAAGATCATGATTATATGACAATGAGGAATATGGGGGTTACAGTACACTCCCCCAAAGTATAGAATGTCACAGAGAGGACTTGCTTTCAGGGGAACTTCAAACACAATTGGAGACTGCCATCATGGTAATTTTCTTGGAATTGTTGAATTGCTTGCCAAATACGGTCCAGTTCTTCAGGATCATGAAAGTAAAGTGAGGCAATCTCAAGACAATGGAAAATTACTTCAAGGTCATTATCTTTCTGCAGACAGTCAGAATGAGTTTATCCAGGCAGGCAGCACAAAAGTAGTTCAAGTAACATTATCGGAAAGATGACAATCTAAATATTTTGCTGTGCTTGTTGATGCTACCCCTGATTCTTCTCACACGGAGCAAACTACAATCATCCTAAGATACGTTTTACATGGCAATACAGGTTTTGCTATCAAAGAATGATTTCTGGAGTTTGTTGACTGCAACAAAAAAACTGGACAAGATATTGCTATCCTGATTATAACTGTACTGGAAAAACACAATATCCCATTGCTAGACTGCAGGGGTCAGGGGTATGACAATGGTTTGAATATGGCTGGCAAATATAAGCGTGCTCAAGCCATTATTACCGAAATTAATCCTCTCACTAAAATTTCTAATTGTGGCGCTCATAGCTTAAATTTGTGTGGCTCAAATGCAGCAGAGTGCTGTGATGAGTGTAAGCACATTTTTTGGGGATCGTACAAAACTCTACAATTTTTTTGCTTACCGTCCTAAACCGTGGGAGATATTGCAAACAAAGATTGGATTTTCATTGTATAATCTGTCTCAGACTAGATGGTCAGCTCATGTGGAAAGTGTTAAACCAATTGCAAAACATTTGCCACTAATAAAACATGCACTTATCGAGTGCGAGGAACTAAATCTGTCTTCTGAGTGCAAAACAGAGCTAAAGGGAATTCAGCGCTACATACAGTCATTTAAATGTACTTTGATGGCAACAATATGACTCAAAATATTGGTTGCCATAGATCAATGCAAGAAGGTTCTTCAATCAAGAGAGGCAACTCTTGATGTGGAAGTACAAAAACATTGACAACTTGACAGAGGAGCTTAAAGAGTTACGTGGTAAGTGGAAAACTCTTTTATCGGAAGCCAAGCGTGTTAGGATATAGATATTCAGGCCTGTCTGCAAAGGCCTATACTTTAAGAATTTAGGTGTATTCTTATCACTTAGCTAGTTATAGAGGTATAAAAGAAAGAATTTAAATTACTGTCTGCTGGTGTAAGGGCCTTCTTTTACTGTGACAGTCTGAGCCCTGGTTCTTAGGCTAAGGCCTTCAGCTAAGCAGCAGAGGCCAGCCATAAACTGGGAAGCCTATGGTCACCTCCTCACATTCCAAACTAGTCACATGGAAATAAGGTGCTATTGGGCTGTTAGGATTACAATCCAGTCCTGATATTCCTATCACCTCCAGAGAAAGGGAAGAGCCTAGAAGATGTAAAAGGAAACTTAGTTTGATAGCATCCTGTCTGGCAAGAACTCACTTATCAATAGCTGGGATGTGAAATCCTCATTTCTGTGTTGCTCTATCACTGTAGTCTCCACTTCCCTATTGTTTGTCTGTATAATTTCTATCTGGTTCTGTAATTGTTCTGTCTGCTGTATAATTAATTTTGTTGGGTGTAAACCAATTAAGGTGATGGAATATAACTGGTTAAATAACCATGTTACAGTATGTTAGGATTGGTTAGTTAAATTTTAGTAAAATGATTGGTTAAGGTATAGCTAAGCAGAACTCAAGTTTTACTATATAGTCTGCAGTCAATCAGGAAGTAAGGGGGGAATGGGAATAGGGGTGGAATTGGGATCATGTTTTGCTAAGCGGGGAATGGGAACAGGGGATGGGAACAGGAACAGGGACACAGGCAAGGCTCTGTGGTGTCAGAGCTCAGAAGGGGGACACTAAGGAAGGAAACTCGAATCATGCTTGCTGGAAGTTCACCCCAATAAACATTGAATTGTTTGCACCTTTGGACTTCGGGTATTGTTGCTCTCTGTTCATGCGAGAAGGACCAGGGAAGTGAGAGGTGAAGAAATAAGCCCCCTAACAAAGCATGCAGCCGAACCATGTCAACAGACCTGCCAAACAAAACTAAAATCCCTGAGAAATGCACAAAAAAGAGAAAACTGTTTCACGATGAAACTCCAGAAGTCCAACTGGGAGAAGAGAATGAAGAGAGAGATTTTAAAGTGAATGTTTTTTACAAGCTTGTTGACTGTAATCAGGGGGTTGACACAGCGGTTTGTCATAGCCAGAGATATCAATAATTATTTCAGCTTTCTGTTGTCATATTTGGAATTCACTGATACTCGGATTGAAAACTTGTGTTCTGCTTTTTGCAGAGACTATGACAACGATGTATGCACGGACATCAGCGATGAGGTGAAACACACAAGGGCAATTTATAAGGCAAACTTTGGAAGTGCACCTCTCAAACCACTAGAGCTGTTAAATAAAATTCATGAGCTTACGTTGGAATGTCTTTTTCCTAATGTCACCATAGTTCTGCAGAGATTCTGCACCATACCTGTCACTGTTTCTGAAGCAGAAAGATCTTTTAGCAAAATGAAACAAATCAAAGGTGTACAAAGAGCAACAATCGGACAAGAAAGACTTAATGGTCTTGCTCTTCTTGCTATTGAGCAAGATCTTTGTTGTTCATATTCAGTTAAATCTTGTATATCAGTTTTTTCATTATCTTTAGATTCAACACCTAATCGTGATTCATGTGCAATTAGCCGATTTGATACTTTAGGTGTTTTCTTACTTTGTACTTTGTGCTTATTTAAATGTTTTATGTATTATTTAATTTCATCGAATCATAGAAAGTAAGGGTTGGAAGGGACCTCAGGAGGTATCTAGTCCAACACCCTGCTCAAAGCAGGGCCAACCCCAACTAAATCATCCCAGCCAGGGCTTTGTCAAGCCAGGCCTTAAAAACCAGTAAGGATGGAGATTCCACCATCTCCCTAGGGAACCCATTCCAGTGCTTCACTACCCTCCTTGTGAAATAGTTTTTCCTAATATCCAACCTAGACCTCTCCCACTGCAACTTGAGACCATTGCTTCTTGTTCTGTCATCTGCCACCTCTGAACAGCCGAGCTCCATCCTCTTTGCAACCCCCCTTCAGGTAGTTGAAGGCAGCTTTCAAATCTCCCCTCACTCTTCTCTTCTGCAGACTAAATAACCCCAGTTCCCTCAGCCTCACCTTATAAGACATGTGCCCCAGCCCCCTAATCGTTTTTGTTGCCTTCCGCTGGACTCTCTCCAATTTCATTCCATAATGTACTTATTTAATTTAAATATATAATTAAAAATAACAAATTCCACATCTTCTATTTAGGCTCACAATTTGTTTAATACTGGTGCTGTAACTGGAAAAAAAAAGTTAACTACATCAAGCAATGCCACAACTTATGTATAGTGGGTTCTAATGTGTTATCAATAGGATAAAAGGTAGTGTCTAAACCTCAGCCCATCCCTTTCTAGGGGGTCCATGGATTGTTCTGCCTTGGGGCCCAGAACTGCTGTCAGAATTGCACTGCAGAACCCCGCCGAGCCGAGGCCTGGCCAGAGCTTCTGGAGCCACCTGCTGACCAAGGCACTGAGGAGTCGCTGGGCCTGCCACTGGCCTTCTACCCTGAGGAGATGGAGGACCCCCATGGATCCAGGTACACCCCAAGGGGAGGGGAGGAAGTGGCTCAGGGGCAGCTGACCCCAGTCTGGCCGGGTTTCTGGGGTGGCAATCTCCCCTCTCATGGCAATCTTGTGGTCGGATGTTCTGACCAAAACCTTCCAGAAGCTGGTGTCAGTTCATGTTTCTGTGGTTGGCTGATGTCATTATCCCCCCTTACATTCTTCCAGTTCCCCAAAACGTATTGGTTACCTAAGTTTTATCTATGCCAAAGTTCGTAGGCCTCAAGCCTCATGCTAGCTGCTGAAGCCATGGCTTACAGGAGCCAAGCCTGTCTATATACTGCTGAATATAATCAAGCAGAATATAATGGAAAGCAGAGGTAAGGTGGACCCCTGGACTACAACAGTCATGACCAAAGACTGAGGTGTGTAGGATGTTCCTAAGCCGGCAGGGTGGGACAGGTTCTGGCACCCAGGGAGCTCAGGTTTCAGGAAGCAGAGGGTTCATGATATGCCATGGGCATGGCAGGGTGGTGAGGTGGCAAGCCATCTGTCGAGCAGGAAATATTCTGGGGCGCAGCCAAGGGGAGGAGCCCCAAGGGAGGCTGTATATATGGGGCTGGGGCTTCGGGGCTGGGGCAGTGTGGACGGGAGAATGACTTCACCCACAGCCACATGCGTCCTGGCCTGGGCCCTGGCACTGCTCTGCATGGGGACCCAGGGTAAGGGAGGCAGGGGCTGTCTCGGGTCGGTGTGTGTTGGTGTGTAGTGTAGTAGAGTGTGTGGCTGTGCAGCAGGGTGTTGGTGTGTAGTAGAGTGTGTGTGCCGTGGAGCAGTGTGCTGTGTTGTGTAGTCAAGTACATGTTGTGGAGCAGTGTGTTGTAATGGAGTGCCTGTTCTGAAGTGGTGTGTTGTGTAGTGGCGTAGAGTGCATGTTGTGGAGCAGTATGTTGTTGTGTTGTGGATCAGTGTGGTGTTGCGTAGTGTATTAGAGTGTGTGTTGTGTTGTAGTGCAGTAGAGAGCATGTTGGGGAGTGGTGTGGATCAGTGTGTTCTTGTGCAATGGAGTGCATGTTGTGTTGTGTAGTAGAATGCATGTTGTGGAGCAGTGCGTGGTGGGTGTAGTAGATTGTATGGCTCTGCAGCAGAGTGTTGATGTGCAGTGTCGAAGAATGCACTGAGGAGCAGTCTGTTGTTGCGTAGCTATGTGGTGTGAAGTGTAACAGACTACATTGTGAAGCAACGTGTTGTGCAGTAGAGCCATATGGTGCTGTTCAGGGGATTGTTTTGTTGTGCAGTTTAATAACTGTGTGTTGTGTTGTGGAGCAGGCTGTTGTGTTATGTAGTAGAGTGCATGTTGTGGAGCAGTGTGTTGTGTAGTGTAATAGAGTCTGTGTTGTGGAGCAGTGTGTTGTAGTGGAGTAGATTGTGTGGCTCTGCAGCAGTGTGTTGGTGTACAGTGTAGAAGAGTGTGTGCCGAGGAGCAGTCTGTTGTTGTGTGGTGTAAAGTATAAGAGACCATGTTGTGGAGCTGTACGGTGCTGTTCAGGGGACTGTTTTGTTGTGGAGTGTAATACACTGTGTGTTGTGTATTGTTGGCTAGTATCGTGGTGTGGGGGTTGTGGCGTAGTGGATGCTGTGTGGCAGTGTGCGTGTGCAGTGCAGTGTGTGCTGTGGGACATGCTGTCATTGTGTAGAGTAGCACAGTGTGTTTTGTGAAGTGGTGCGAGACGTACCAGCCTGGCAGGAGGTCGGAGATGGACAGCAGGAGTCCATCACCAGACCCGCCCCTGCTCCCCAGACCCCCTCCCCTCCCTGAGCCAGAGAGAGAACCCAGGAGTCCTGGCTCCCAGCCCCCCTGCTCAAACCAGGATGTCCCCTTCCCAACCTGAGCCGTGGCTAGAACCCAGGTGTCCTGACCCCTGGCCCGGGGCTCTCCCTGCTAGGCTTGGAGGGGCCCCCTGGCAGCTGTTGCCCCCTTTTCTGATCTCTGCCCCTTGTTCATGGCCAGGTGCGGACCCTGCCCCCTGCGTCTTCCCCTTCACCTACAAGGGCAAGGTCTACACGGCCTGCACAACCGAGGACAGCAGCCGGCTCTGGTGCGCCACCACCGCCAACTACGACCGGGACAAGGCCTACAGGGTCTGCTCCGAGGAGGGTGAGCACCCAGAGGCAGGACAGGACAGGATGTGGGGACAGCCCGGGGATGGGACGGGAGGGAAGCCGGGGGACGGGGATGGGCCAGAGGCAGCCGAAGGATGGGATGGGGACGGGGGTAGTTGGGGCATGGTTCAGAGACAGAGGGCAGTCCGGGGACGGGATGGGGATGGGGGGGCAGCACCGGGCAGCACAGAGGAGAGTTATGTTCCCCATTTGTTATCCCACATGCCCAGAGCTGGCAGGTCTGGCCAATATCCAGGCGCTCGGCCACCGTCTTCCTGACACCTGCCCCAGCGACGTCTCCAGAGCTGGGCAGGGCAGACTCACCCAGTTGGTCTGTCTGTCTAGCCCAATACACCCCCGCCCGTCTCTCTGTCTGTCTATGCGTCAGACACTTGCAGGGTGGCAGCAGAGTCCTCATCTCTGGTGGGCCTTACCTCCGCTCCAGGCTCTGTCCAGGCTGGGCTGAGGGGTCCGCACCCCTCTGCGCTGCCCACAGGGCACCCCACCCCCTGATGGTCCCTGTCTGTGTCTCCCCCCAGCCTACGGCGGGAACTCAGGCGGCCAGCCCTGCTTCTTCCCTTTCGTGTACAAGAACCACATCGTCCATGCCTGCATCAGGTTGCAGAACCACCTACCCTGGTGCGCCACCACGGCAAACTACGACACGGACCAGCGCTGGAGCTACTGTCCTGACACAAGTACAGTGCCTCTGGAGACTCCCCGGCCAGGGGGCAATGGCAGGGGACATGGCCATGCCCAATGTGCCCCCCACACACCCAGCCCTGATGGTGCCCTCCACTCTTGCCCCGCAGCCCCTGTTAGCCCAGCCCTGGGCTCACTCCCAGTTCTGCCAGTGCCCCTCACTCCCGACCCACTGCCCCTGCTAGCCTAGCCCAGCCCTGGGCTCACCCCCCACACAGCTCTGCCAGTGCCCCATAACCCAGTCTCCCATTCCCTGCACTACCCTGGGGTGGTTGGGGGGCAGTGGTCACGCTGCTGGGAGGCTCGGGGAGGTGAGGGGTTTTATTTACCTGGAAACAGGCTCAACTTGTGGTGATTCTGATTAGAGTGTGAGCCACATTACCCAGCATGCTCTCTGTCTCTTCTGTCTCCCGCATCCCATCTCTCTCCCCCACCCCATCTCTCCCAGTGCTTGGCGGGAACTCGGAGGATCCCTGTACGTTCCCATTCAGCTACAAAGGCAGGAGGTACACGGCTTGTACCATGGATGACAGCAAGCGGCCCTGGTGTGCCACCACAAGCAACTACGAAGCGAACCATAAATGGAGGTATTGCGGCACAGCAGGTATGTGGGGCCAGGGGAGGCTTAAGGGGTGGGTTTGCTTTGCAGCTGGTATGTGCAGACTATGGGGGCCGTGGCCCAATGGAGAGAGCACAGGAGAGGGAATCTGGACACATGGGTTCTATTCCTGGTTTTGCCTCTGTGTCTAGGCAGCACCTGGCATGACGGGGCCCAATCTCAGTGACTGTGTGTCTGGGCAATGCTCTATTCTATTCTGGGAGTTTTTAGTGTCTCCATTACTGTGGTATCTGAACAGTCAAACAAAATGAGTGGACAAGAAGCATTCATTTGTATATAGGTCCTGTGCCCGTACTGAACCAAACCAAAATTTTGCCCAGTGCTGCCAATCGACACCTTGGATCTTTTCCCTAGCCTAGAAATATTTTTGGGAATTCAATATTTTTCCCCTCTGAGATTAGAGAGGGAAAAAATGAAACCTTGAAAATATTCATGAACTGAAAAGCCAAACTCTCTTTCAGTTCAGCTCAGTTAAAAAGTTTTGTTTTGAAACTTTCTGTTTCCATTTCAACCTTTTTATTTATTTATTTTTTTACTCTAATTAGCTTAAATTTCTGTAACCCTTCTGCCAGTCAGAGCTGGCAGTAACAAGGGCCAGGTTCAGTATCTAGGGGTTCCTTTTCAACAATACAACACAGAACCAGCTCGAGCCCCCACCAAGTGACCTGGGACAAATTACACACCACCCCCTGGGCGCCCGTAAGAGGCAAAACTTCCCCTCTCGCAAGCAGAGTCTGAGTGGAGAAAAGAAACTTTTAATAAAAGGAGGGAAGTAACTCTAAGTTAATTTGGGAAAACACCCCAAATAGGGTTCATAAACATAAACCATGAGCAAAAGACCCACCCCAGTAAGTTGGGCAGTGTCCTTTTCCCCTGAGGGTGTTAAATCCAGCAACCAAAAGTTCCTTTAACATGCCCATCCCTTCTCTACACCCTACTCACAGTTGCTGTCCTTGGCCAGTGAAGACCTAGAGTTCAGAGGCTCATCTGCAGAGTTCACCTCCACCCTGAGTGGAGGGAGGGTGGGTAAGGAGGCACCTTACTTGCTCCACTGCTCAGGCACTCACTCCCCACTCCTCTCTGCGGGGCTCTGCTCTGGACCTCTCCACCAGCTGCCCTGCTGGCCACTCGCTAAGAAGTCTTCAGGGTCCATCACTTAACATAGCTCTCAGTGATTTCAGCTGTTAGGGGGGGAGCCTCACTACTGGTGCACATGGGTCTGTCTCTTGCAATAGAGATACTATCCCAAAACAGGTCTAATACTTAGGCCTAGGTATCAGTGATTTCAGCTCTGCATCATGTAACAAGACTCTCAATTGAGTTTAAAGTAGCTCTGTGGAGAGTGGAGAGAGGACAGGTCAAAGAGTATCTGCAGCCCATGGGCCAGGCCCCAGCCCCACAGAAGCATCTGTCCCCACTCTCTCTCAGTTCACTGAGCTTTGGCACCCATGGCCCCTGCCTGGCAAGTGCCTTGAGTTGAGGGTGAGTCCCTCCATTGGGGTATGCCAGGTACAGTTCTGCTGCCCTCAGTTCGCACAAGGCTAACAGCCCTTTATTACTCCTGTCTCAATAACAAGGAGGCTGGGGATCCCCCACACCAGCCAGGGCCAGCAATCCCATCATGCTGAGCACCTAGGAAGGGTGGGTGTGTCCATGCAAGTGAGATCAGCTCCTGAAGTGCTCTTCCACAGCTCACCACTAGATGTCAGGGGAGAGCTCATTCATCTTCAAGTCGGGAAATGCATCAAAACCAGCAACATTCATCAAAAGGCCCAAACACTTTCAATTCCCATGAATTGGCATTTTTTCCACTTAAAAAAAATCATTTTGTTGGGAAAATTCACACCCAGTTCTCCCAGAAAATCGCCTGCCCTGAGTCCTGCCTTCTGCCCTGTTTTTAACCCTTTCCTCCCTTGCCTCTTTCTCCACCAGCGGCAGGGGGAAATTCAGACAGCTCCCCTTGCGTCTTCCCTTTCATCTATAAGGGCAAGACCTACCACAGCTGTACAGCAGACGATGACCAGATGGGACGGCCCTGGTGTGCTACCACTTCCAACTACGACAAAGACCATCTCTGGCGCTTCTGCTTGAGCAAGGGTGAGTCCTGGCCGTGACCAGAGCGCTCCGTGTCGGCACAGGGGGAAAGGGTTTGTGGAGGACATTCCGGTACGTGGAGGTCTAACACAGGGAATGCTGTCACCCAGTCTTGCGGGTCAAATGAGCTCGCTGGAGGGGCTGCATGCTACAAATGGCTTCCCCTGTGCAGCCAGATTGCCTGGCACCTCCTTGTGATGCGGCCGTCAGAGATGGGATGCCAGGCTAGATGGGCCCCGGGGTGATCCCATGCTCCTAGGTGCAACGCCATTCACCCACTGTACAAAATTATCTTTGGCTTTCGCCACAGCAGTGAGATGAGACACACCTACCCCGGCTTTTCTTTTTTGCTAAGAAAACGGCCACGACGGTCGCTCTCTTTGGCATTCCTGCTGTTCACTCTGATTTACTCGTTGCCTTTGCAGCCTATGGGGGGAACTCGAATGGCCAGCGCTGCATATTTCCTTTCATCTACAAAACCGAGCTATTTCACAGCTGCACGAATGCTGGAGGCAAGATGGGAAATTTCTGGTGCGCCACAACCCAGAACTACAACCAGGATAAGCTGTGGAGCTACTGTCCAGATATCAGTAATGTATCCAGTCTCTTCGTACATTCCCTCTGAGGCAGATCTGACTCTGGCTTTTCCCATGCAGCCGGAAAAATAACTGATTTGTGGTTTGCTGGTGATTCTGAAAAATCGGGGTGGGGGGAGGAGCTTGTCGTGGATTGCCATGAAAATGAATTTTTTGAAATTGTCATTGAATCAAAACATCGGGGAGGGAAATCATTTCAGGTAGATCATGAAAGTTAATTTTTTTAAAAATTGTCATTGCATTGCAAAGTCATAAAAATGGTTTGGAGTGCGTTCCTAAAAAGAAATTTCTGAAATTTTCAGTGTGTCAAAAAATTAGAAAAACATTTGTCTCGGGTTGTCCAGAAAATGAAATATTTCACAGTTTTTAATTAATCAAAAATATTGGGGCAATGTGTTTTGGGAGGAGCCCAGAAACAAGCTTGTTCGAAATTTTCCATCATTTGTAAGATCAGGGAAAAAAACATTTTGGGTGGATCCTGGAACTGAAATTTTCATTGATACTTTTCGTGAAGTAAAAAATCAGGAAACAAAATTGTTTTGGGTGGATCCCAAAGATGATTTGTTTTAAATTTTCATTGAACTGAAAATTTAAGGGGAAAAAAATCCCTTTGGGTCGAATGAAACATTTCATTTCAATTTTGAGCATTTTTTAAACTTTCTAAATTTTGGTTTTAATAAAATAGGGGATTTTGAAAGCAGAAGTTGTTTCAAATTGAAGAATTGACTTTTTCTGAATTTTTGATAATTTTTCCGACATGAACAATCCCACAAAACTGGCACAAATTCACAACACATTTTGGCTTCACTGAATCTGTACTTTTTGCCAAAAAAAATTCATCTGAAAAATTTCATCCACCTCTGTTTACCGAGTTGTCCAGGGGCCTCCAGATCTCCTGTATGATCTCATCACATCTCTGCTGTGCCCCTGAGCCAATGAGGAGTTGTGACACTTTGATACCAATGGGAGTTGGGCAGTGGGAGTCTATCTGATTGGTGGGTGGGATAGTGGATTACAACACACCCCTCCCAGCAGCTAAATGAGCCTCTAAGGATTCCTTCAGGAAAGGTTCAAGGCCAGGGTCTAGGAGCAGCCATAGAATCAGACCCAGAACCGATAGAGTCAGTGTGTTTTGGGAAGCCAGGTTCCTGTTGGCCCTCCTGGAAGATGCTTTAGCCATGATGATGTCTTCAAATCCAGACCGGATGCCGTTCTAGAAGATACTTGAGTGAAACCCAAGTTATTGGGTTTAACACAGAGCGAACCAGGGGAAATTCACTTGCCTGAGTTCTAAAGGTCAGACTAGATGATCACAATGGTCCCTTCTGGCCTTGGGATCTATGAACGCCTACCTGAGATTTCTTGGCTGTTGGTGATGGGTGGCCAGGTCATAGTGGGATGCAGGAGCCGTTATACCATAGGCAGGTGGGTGTGTTGGTGGTGTCTATAACCACCTCCCTTTGCCTCCCTAGCCCTGGGTGGGAACGCAGTAGGAAAGAGCTGTGCATTCCCCTTCGTCTATAAGAAGAAAGTGTACCACACCTGCACCAGCGACGGGGCGAGCTCGGGAAAACTGTGGTGCAGCACCACCAGGAATTACGACGTGGACAAGAAGTGGACTTACTGCTCCACGCCAGGTAGGACAGGGGATGGAGGAAGCTGAATTTTGCGGTTAAGGTGTTTGGCTCAACGAGGTCTGGTTCAATTCATGGCTCTGTCATAGACTCCTTGGGTGAGTCACTTAAGAGCAGGTTGGTTGGTTTTTTGGTTCCCACCCTCCGCCCTTTAGGAAATGCTGAGCAAGCTGAAGTTCATGGGTAGCAGCTGTTCAGCAGTTCTTAAAACCATCCCCCAAATCACCCTGGAGCGGTGGGGCTCCTTCTATTGGCTGTTTAGATTGGCAGCACTTTGAGACAGGGACTGTCCATCTCTGTCTGTCTGGGCAGCGCCTCGCACAACCCTGATCTTGGTGACTTTGTGTCTGAGCAGCGCCCGGTGCGATGGGGCCCTGATCTCAGTGACTCTGTGTCTGGGTGGCACTCAGTGCCCCAATCTCAGCAACTGTTTACCTGGGCAGTGCCCAGCAGAAGGGATCCCAGATCTCACACTAGTATCTAGAGGCCTTGACTAATGCATGTAATAACCACAGAGGATGTACCCGAAAACACATCTGAGGTGTGGCTGTGTCTAACCACCTGTGCCTGTATAAACTGGCTAAATAGACTTCCCACGGACCCACAAACCACCTAACAAATTTCGCATACATAACCCCAAACAGCAGAGACATTTTTTGCCTTTCCCCTTGGCATCTTTGGCTCGTTAGCCCCATGTTGCAGAACTGGGTAAACTGAGGCATGGAGCTGGGCCGTGCCTAGCTAAAGGTCACCCAGCAGAGTCAGGCATAGTATCCAAGTCTCTCGTTGCTCTGCCTGGCACCCCGTCACAGGGCTGCACTCTCTCCCGTAGCCCTAAGCTGCATGGGGAACTATCTAACAAAGTGTTTGCTTCCAGTCTGATGTTGCCTGCATTTGCTATGTGCTGCCTGTGATTCTGGCCATGGTTCTCACCTGCTGGTGGTGTGTTTGGTTGCAGACTATGACAAGCCCTGTGTCTTCCCCTTCATCTACAAGAAGTTTAAATTCCGCACCTGCACCAACCTGGCAGAGGCCAAGGGGAAGTTCTGGTGTTCCACCACAGACAACTATGACCGGGACCATCAGTGGAGCTACTGCCCTGCCTGAGACAGGTAGGACAGGGCAATGGGATGGTCTCTGTTGATAGCATCCCCATCTGGACCAGGGGTGTGTGTGATGGGTTTGGTCACAGAGATCCCCTTGGGACGGTCACCTGATGTGCTGAAATTACCTCTGAGCCCATTTTCCCTGCCAGCTTGGGTCTTCCAGAACTCTGACTTCTTGAGCCAGACACGCTAGCCTGCTGCAACACAGACCCAGGGTCTGGGCCACACCCCCAAAGCTTCAGACTTAACTGAAAACAGCTCAGCAGGTACTTGTCTCCAGCACTCAGACACCCAGCTCCCAATGGGATCCAAACCCCAAATAAATCCATTTTACTCGGTATAAAGCTTATACAGGGTAAATTAGTAAATTGTTCACCCTCTATTACACTGGTAGAGAGATATGCACAGCTGTTTGCTCCCCCAGGTATTAATCACTTACTCTGCGTTTAATAATGAACAAAAATGATTTTATTAAGTATAAAAAGTAGGATTTAGGTGGTTTCAAGTAATAGACAGAACAAAGTAAGTCACCAAGCAAAATAAGCAAAACCAAACAAGACTAAGCCTAATACATTAAAAAACTGATTACAGGTAATATCTCACCCGCAGAGATGTTCCAATAAGCTTCTTTCACAGACTAGACTCCTTCCTAGTCTTGGCCCAATCCTTTCCCTTGGTACAGTCCTTGTTAGTTCCAGCAGACATCTCAGGTGGTAAGCAGGGGGTTTTGCATGAGTGGCAGCCTCTTTTGTCCTCCTCCACCCCCTTTTATAGCTTTGGCAAAAGGTAGGAATCTTTTGTCTCTCTGGGTCCCCACTCCTCCTTCTAAATGGAAAAGTACCAGATTTAACATGGATTTTATTATCAGGTGACATGGTCACATATCACTGTAAGACCCCTAGTCTCCATTACTCATGGGCTGGCCCACACGTACACAGGAAGGCTTTCAAATAACTAAGGCCATTTACAACTGATTGTTTCTGGAGCATCCTTAATGGCCTCCACTTAATATGTTTACATCAGTGATACAAGTTTATACCTTATTTTCCTAACTCCAGCTATAGAAATAATATATGCAAACAAATAGGATGAACACACTTAGTAGATGACAAGCTTTCTAATGACACCATACAAGGGGTATTTAGCATAAAGCATATTCCAGTTATGTCATATTCATAGGCATATTTCCATAAACCATATGGAGTGCAACATCATAGGGAGATCCTCCTTCTTTTGTCTATTTATACTGAGAACTCTTCCAGGCAGGGACCATCTGCAGCACCCAGTGCAAGGGGCCCCTGATCTCCATGACTCTGTGTCTGGGCAGCGCACAGCACAACAGGGCCCCAATCTGGTGACTCTGTGTCCATCCATCTATCACACGTGCGTCCATCCATCCTTCCCCATACACACCCATCCATACATTCCCATGCGTATCCATCCACCCACTCATACATCCCTATCCACAGTCACCCATCCAGCCATTCCCATACACATCCACCAAGTACCCAACTATGGAATCATGTGATATAGGTCTGAAAGGGACCTGAAGCACCCAGCCCCACCCCACCCCATGCTGAGGCAGGACCAAATATACCTAAAACATCCCTGACAGATGTTTGTCCAACCTCCAATGACGGGGATGCCACAACCTCCCCTAGGTAACCTGCTCCAGAGCCGAATTATCCGTAGAGCTAGCAAGTTTTTCCTAGTATCTAACCTAACTCTCCCTAGCTGCAAACTCAGCCAATTCCTCCTTGTCTGTCCCTCGGTGGCCGTGGAGAACAATTGTTCTCCATCCTGTTTCTAGCAACCTTTTGCATATTTGAAGATTGTTATCAGGTTCCCCCCTCAGCCTTCTCTCCTCAAGAGTCAACCTGCCCAATTTTTTCAACCTCCCCTCCTAGGTCAGGTTTTCTAAACCTCTGATCATTTTAATTGCTCTTCTCCGGACTCTCTGCAGTTTGCCCACATCTTTCTTAAAGTGCAGTACCCGAAACTGTACACTGTCCTCCAGCTGAGACCTCACCAATGCCAACTACAGCAGGACAATGACCTCCCATGTCTGACATACGATGCTCCCATTAATAGACCTCAGAATTTTATTTGCCTTTTTCACAACCTCACCGTGCTGTCAACTCATATTCAATTTATGATCCACCCTAACCCCTAGGTCCTTTTCTGCCATCTCGCTGCCTAGCTAGTAAAGTGGCGCTGAAGGTCTGTCCTTCTGTCCTTTTCAGGTGACAGCTCCAGAGCCAGGAGGAGACAGAACGATGACATTCGATATTAAATGAAAGGTGTGAGCCCTGCTCTGGACACCTCTGCTCTCCCAACAGAGATCGCTTCTGATCAACGGATGCCAGTGGCATAATCACCCTTGAATCCAAATCCAAATGCGCTCATTTCTCTAGTTGATTTTAGTAAATTCAAATAAAGCATCTTTTGAAATAAGATCTGCAAATTCTGTGTCCGGGCAGAAGGCAATAAATGACCTGTCCGTTTCCCTGGGGTGAGGATGACAGCGTGATGGCTTTTGCTTCTGATGAATATTGGGCATTTCCCAATGAACATGGCTTTTTGGAAGGGTTATAAATCCTCATGCTTCAGGGTTGAAGACAATCACTCTTAGTGGTCAGTATGAGTTGCACTCCATATGATTTTATGAAAATATGCTAATGAGTGTGAATATAATGTAACTGGAATATGCTTCATGCAAAACCTCTCTTGTAAGGTAAAATTACAAAGCTTATAATCTATTGAGTGTGGTCATCCTATTTGTATGAATATATGACTCTTGTATCTGAAACTAGAAGTATGAAATATAACTCTGAGGTCCTATTGTAATTATGCAAAGTGTGGGCCATTAATGGTGGTTTGGAATCTTGATGGCTCCCATTAACCAGGACAATTGGTTGTAAATGACTCTGTTTACTTGCAAGCCTTCCTGTGAGACAGGCTGGGAAAAATGAAGGCTTGGGGTCTCACAGAACATGTGACCATGTCACCTGGTGCTGGCATCCATCTTAAACCTGGTGCTTTTCCATTTAAAAGTGTGTGGGGGGGACTCAAAGAGACAAAAGATTCCCGCCTGGTGCCAAAACCATAAAAGGGGGTGGAACAGGATAAAGGAGGATGCAGTCATGAGAAATCCCCTAGTTACCACCTGAGCTGGAACAAGGACTGTACCAGGGGAAAGAATTGAGCCCAGACTAGACAGGAGCCTATTCTGTGAAAAGCAACAGAGGGTCCTGTGGCACCTTTAAGACTAACAGATGTATTGGAGCATAAGCTTTCGTGGGTGAATGCCCACTTCGTGGGGGCGAACAGGGGCTGCTAACAGGGAGTTTCACAAGGGAGTTCTCCAGGTGAAGGAGGAGCAATACAGCACCCTTTTGGGGTAAGTGACTGTCTGTAGTGTGTGTTTGTTTGTGTTTGAGGGTTACTTGCTGTGTGCTGAGCTTGTGTTTGTCAGTCTGTTTGTTTGTTTTGGTTGTTCGAAGGACCGTGTGCTGTGGCTGGCAGTTGGAAGGTTTGAAAGCTAGAAGCCTCTGGTAAGTGGCTGAGCCTTCATCAGTGGGCGGGGCATTCATACAGGCCAGGGCTTTATAAAGCAGCGCACAAGCGACCAGGGAGCTTTGCGACCAGGGGCTGCTAACAGGGAGTTTCACAAGGGAGTTAGGAAGGGGGCGAGGGTCCCTTGCCAGTTCCATCTGTTTTCTCTTGATTCCCCTTAATACCTATAAAGCAACTACATCCATAACTTTTTGCTTAAACAACCCTTTCAGCTGACAGGGGGCTGCAGACGGGAGTTTGACAGAGGGAGGCTTACGATGGTTAGGAAGACCCGCAACACCTGTGCCAGCACTCCTTCTGTCTCCTCCACCTGTGCCTGTAGCCAGACAGAGTGCCTAAGCATGGATGCCTCTACCCAGATCCTGGTGTGGTTTTGCAAAGACTGTAACTTGCAATTTCCACTTACTGATATCCAGGCTGGGGGGACCATCCAATGTGAGAGGTGCCTGCTGGTGGAATCTCTCAGGCAGCAGGTGGGAGAGCTACAGGAGGAGGTGGCTAGGTTGAGGAGCATCCGTATCCACGAGCAATTCCTCGACAGTGTCCATGTGGAGACAGCTGAGGTAGCTGTCCCAGTACACAGGACTGCTGATACACCACTGGTGGAGGAGGAGATGGCTCAGGGTGGACACTGGCAGCTGGTTACTTCTGGCAGCAGGCAGTGCTCCACCCTTGCTCCGAACCCTCCTGCCGTGGTTATAGGTAACCGTTATGCTCTTCTCGATACAGGAAAGAAGGAATCACTCCCTACAGTAAAGGAGGAGAAGCCTCGTACCCCTAAGGCTGGAAAGTCTGCTGCCACCACTGCGAATAGGAAACGTAGGGTAGTGGTGGTCGGAGACTCTCTGCTGAGGGGGACGGAGGCGCCCATCTGTCGCCCTGACATTTCATCTCGGGAGGTATGCTGCCTGCCGGGGGCTCGTATCCGAGACGTTACGGAGGCATTGTCGAGGATTATCCAGCCCTCTGACTACTACCCCATGCTACTCATCCATGTGGGCACAAATGATACTGCGCGGTGTGACACTGAGCGGATCAAGAGTGACTACAGGGCTCTGGGAGTACGGGTGAAGGAGTTTGGAGCGCAGGTGGTATTCTCTTCAATTCTTCCTGTCAAAGGTAGGGGCCCGGGCAGAGACAGATGCATCATGGAGGTGAATGCCTGGCTGCGAAGATGGTGTCGCCAGGAGGGCTTTGGCTTCCTAGACCACGGGATGCTATTTGAGGAAGGACTGCTAGGCAGAGATGGCGTTCACCTTTCGAGGAGAGGAAAGACCCTATTCGGACACAGACTGGCTAACCTAGTGAGGAGGGCTTTAAACTAGGTTCGACGGGGACAGGTGAGCAAAGCCCACAGGTAAGTGGGGAACATGGAGACCGGGGAGATGGGTCGGAAACAAGAGGGAGTGTGGGCTATACTGGCAGAGAGAAAGGAGAGTCAGGACAAAACTGGGAGGAAAGATCAAACCAGTATCTTAGATGCCTATATACAAATGCGAGAAGTATGGGGAATAAGCAGGAAGAACTGGAAGTGCTAATAAATAAATACAACTATGACATTGTTGGCATCACTGAAACTTGGTGGGATAATACACATGATTGGAATGTTGGTGTGGATGGGTACAGCTTGCTCAGGAAGGATAGACAGGGGAAAAAGGGAGGAGGTGTTGCCTTATATATTAAAAATGTACACACTTGGACTGAGGTAGAGATGGACATAGGAGACGGAAGTGTTGAGAGTCTCTGGGTTAGGCTAAAAGGGGTAAAAAACAAGGGAGATGTCATGCTAGGAGTCTACTACAGGCCACCTAACCAGGTGGAAGAGGTGGATGAGGCTTTTTTTAAGCAACTAACAAAATCATCCAAAGCCCAAGATTTGGTGGTGATGGGGGACTTCAACTATCCGGATATATGTTGGGAAAATAACACAGCGGGGCACAGACTATCCAACAAATTCCTGGACTGCATTGGAGACAACTTTTTATTTCAGAAGGTTGAAAAAGCTACTAGGGGGGAAACTGTTCTAGACTTGATTTTAACAAATAGGGAGGAACTCGTTGAGAATTTGAAAGTAGAAGGCAGCCTGGGTGAAAGTGATCATGAAATCATAGAAATCATAGAGTTTGCAATTCTAAGGAAGGGTAGAAGGGAGAACAGCAAAATAGAGACAATGGATTTCAGGAAGGCAGATTTTGGTAAGCTCAGAGAGCTGATAGGTAAGTCCCATGGGAATCAAGACTGAGGGGAAAAACAACTGAGGAGAGTTGGCAGTTTTTCAAAGGGACACTATTAAGAGCCCAAAAGCAAGCTATTCCGCTGGTTAGGAAAGATAGAAAATGTGGCAAAAGACCACCTTGGCTTAACCATGAGATCTTGCATGATCTAAAAAATAAAAAGGAGTCATATAAAAAATGGAAACTGGGACAGATTACAAAGGATGAATATAGGCAAACAACACAGGAATGCAGGGGCAAGATTAGAAAGGCAAAGGCACAAAATGAGCTCAAACTACCTACAGGAATAAAGGGAAACAAGAAGATTTTGTATCAATACATTAGAAGCAAGAGGAAGACCAAAGACAGGGTAGGCCCACTGCTTAGTGAAGAGGGAGAAACAGTAACAGGAAACTTGGAAATGGCAGAGATGCTTAATGACTTCTTTGTTTCGGTCTTCACCGAGAAGTCTGAAGGAATGCCTAACATAGTGAATGCTAATGGGAAGGGGGTAGGTTTAGCAGATAAAATAAAAAAAGAACAAGTTAAAAATCACTTAGAAAAGTTAGATGCCTGCAAGTCACCAGGGCCTCATGAAATGCATCCTAGAATACTCAAGGAGCTAATAGAGGAGGTATCTGAGCCTCTAGCTATTATCTTTGGAAAATCATGGGAGACGGGAGAGATTCCAGAAGACTGGAAAAGGGCAAATATAGTGCCCATCTATAAAAAGGGAAATAAAAACAACCCAGGAAACTACAGACCAGTTAGTTTAACTTCTGTGCCAGTGAAGATAATGGAGCAAGTAATTAAGGAAATCATCTGCAAACACTTGGAAGGTGGTAAGGTGATAGGGAACAGCCAGCATGGATTTTTAAAGAACAAATTATGTCAAACCAATCTGATAGCTTTCTTTGCTAGGATACCGAGTCTTGTGGATAAGGGAGAAGCGGTGGATGTGGTATACCTAGACTTCAGTAAGGCATTTGATAGGGTCTCGCATGATATTCTTATCGATAAACTAGGCAAATACAACTTAGATGGGGCTTCTATAAGGTGGGTGCATAACTGGCTGGATAACCATACTCAGAGTGTAGTTACTAATGGTTCCCAATCCTGCTGGAAAGGCATAACGAGTGGGGTACAGCAAGGGTCTGTTTTGGGACCGGTTCTGTTCAATATCTTCATCAACGACTTAGATATTGGCATAGAAAGTACGCTTATTAAATTTGCAGATGACACCAAACTGGGAGGGACTGCAACTGCTTTGGAGGACAGGGTCATAACTCAAAATGATCTGGACAAATTGGAGAAATGGGCTAAGGTAAACAGGATGACCTGTTAACAAAGACAAATGCAAAGTGCTCCACTTAGGAAGGAACAATCAGTTTCACACATACAGAATGGGAAGAGACTATCTAGGAAGGAGTACGGCAGAAAGGGATCTAGGCGTTATAGTGGATCACAAGCTAAATATGAGTCAACAGTGTGATGCTGTTGCCAAAAAAGCAAACATGATTCTGGGATGCATTAACAGGTGTGTTGTGAACAAGACATGAGGAGTCATTCTTGCGCTCTACTCTGCGCTGGTTAGGCCTCAACTGGAGTATTGTGTCCAGTTCTGGGCACCACATTTCAAGGAAGATGTTGAGAAATTGGAGAGGGTCCAGCATGGTCTAGACAGTATTTGGTCCTGCCATGAGGGCAGGGGACTGGACTCAATGACCTCTCAAGGTCCCTTCCTGTCCTAGAATCTATGAAGGAGGCAACAACCTGTCATGTGTGATCTAAGGAGCAGGAAAAGAATCTGGGAAATACCTTTTGTAAAATCTCATCTTCTTCCGAAAACCTGTGGAAATAGCTGATTCAAGAAGTTGTTGACAGATGGATAGTACGCCTCTATCAGCTCCTGGGTTCACTAGCCCTTGTCAACCAAGCAAGTTGGCAGACTGAAGGCAGGGCAAGAATGCTGAACCAGAACGGTCTTTGCTCTTGTCACACATGACATCACAATAAACTTATGCATACACACACACACACACACACACACACACAGACAGACAGAGGCTGGTACCATTAGCAACAGGAAGTTTGATTTCTGGGAGGGGCTGACAAAGGACTGATACTTTGCA
Source organism: Chrysemys picta bellii (assembly GCF_011386835.1). Classification (NCBI taxonomy): domain Eukaryota; kingdom Metazoa; phylum Chordata; order Testudines; family Emydidae; genus Chrysemys; species Chrysemys picta. The sequence goes on along the minus strand of NC_088807.1, from coordinate 16,052,499 downwards.
TGTACAGAATATATCACATTGTACCTGGGGAGTCACAAAGTAGTTTACAAACTTGAATTCAAGGAGTCTGAGAGCTGCCCTGAGGAGGACCAGGTGAAGGTGGGGCTGTACTGAGGGGTCTGCGAGCTGCAGCGGGACGAGCTGGACTGGGTGTCGCTCTGGTGGAGCAGGTGAGAGGGTCTGGGGGCCAGTGCATTGGGGGAGGGGCTGTCACCCCAGTGGCTGAAGCCCAGAGCACTGACCCCCTCACCCCTCTTGTGGCTGAAGTCCAGAGCCCCAACCTCCCTCCCTGCCCTCCTGTGGATGAGTCGCAGAGCCCAGACCCCCTCCGACTCCCCTCCACCTCCCCAGCAGCTGAAGCTTGGAGCCCTGATCTCCCCCCCCATGGCAGCCGAAGACCAGGTCTCTTCCCTTCATCTCTCTTGGTGGCTTGAGCTTGGACCACCAGTCAAGAGGTCTTGCAGGCCGCACTGGGAGGGGTATTGTAACCCCCCCGGGGGAGGAGAGGCCCTGCCACCTAGACCCTGAGGGCGTGTGTCCACCGCCAGAGCGAGTGTCCGACCCGCGGCGTCCCTGCAGCACAGCCAGGGCCTGGCCAGGGCCCTTTGACATGTGAGGGACAGACTGTGAACTGCCCTGACATTCCAGCCACAGCTGTTTGGGGTCCCCGTGCCACAGAGCGTGGTGACGGCTTTTCCTTTCACCTTCCCCAGTTTCTCCTTGTTTTTAATGACTTGCTGTTTAATAACTTGTGTTTGCTTTGAACTATATGCGATGATCAATGGGTCAGGGAAGCGTCCGGAGCAGAGAGAGTACCCCGGAGTGGAGACACCCGAGCCCTGTCCTAAGTACAACAACCAGATTGGGGGTCGAGCCCCAGGAATCCTGGGCCCAGCCTTGTCTGGGTTACGAGGACTCTGCCACACGAGAGTAGAAGGGGTGTCCTGGAGTCAGGCGGGCCTCTGGGTGAAGGGAGTGGGAGCGAGGACTCAGATCCTTTCGCCAGCCAATTCCACGGGGGTAGTGTATGAGCCAGGAAAGGTCCCCACGATAGCGGGACCATTCCTCCGCTTACATAGGCCTGGACACAGAATGCCTTTAGCTGTGGATTGCACTGCAGATCTGATTGGCTGTAAATCCTGGATACCTCTAGCAACATGAGACCGCATGAACTGGTCCTTTCCTATGGTCTGGCTCTGGTTAGGTAAGACTAAAAGGTCTTTTCACGGTTGGACCAGGACAGTCTCTGGGGAGTGCATTATTCTCCTCAGCACTTCCATTCTGTAGTGCCCTGACAGCAAAATCCCAGGTGAATGTGTGGGTTACTCTCCCTGGCAGGGTCAGGTTTTCTGTTCAGTTTTTAATGACTGAAATGCTTTTCTCTTCTTTGTAACCGAGGCACCTGGTTGGACTCCAATCGCAGAGCGGAAGCAGAAAATAGTGACCATTCCCCAGAGATGCCCAGCTAAAGAGGGAACTTTTCAGCAAGAGCTCCCTGCTGGTTCACACATGCATGTAGACAGCGTCCATGCGGGTGTCTGTCTGTGAGGTTTCTCTGTCTGTTCCGTCAAATGTTTGCCTACTTGTTTTCTGGCTGGTGCCGGCTGAAAGGATTTCGTATCCGAGGAAGGACGTAGTCTCCTGATTAGCAAACAAACAAAGCAGCACATTTCATGTCCTGATTATATTTAGTCATAAATCGACATTGTGATGGTTCCCGACCAAGGAAAGTTACCCCGTCTTTAGGAAAATGACTGAAGTACGAATGCCAAACACAATTCCAATAGAGGATTCAAAGCAAGGTTTTCTGCATGGTGATTAAAAGCTTTAATTTAAATCAGTCCACCCTGAGGTGAGCAATTAAGGTTGTTATCTTCACTGAAGGCAGTTGAGGTCTAAGCCCTTGGTTCTGTCTGAATGGAAATTCGTTCCATTTACTAACTAATCCGGTTTCAGGAGCATTGTGTGGGGTGCAAGGAGAGGCCAGTGCCATGAGGACAGATGGCTTTGGATGTAAAGGTCGCCGGAAGCACCTGTAACACCTCCCCCCCAACGTGCCCTCGCTTGTCCTGGCTCTGGAGCTGCAGCTGGAGCGGGGCTCGGGTCAAACCCTTTGGCGCTGAAGCCCAGTGTTGACATCTTGCTCTCGGGGGCCCAGACTGACCCAGCCACAATCCCCGCACGGGCTGGGAGGGGGGCGAGCTCTGTCTCCCGTGGCCATGGGGAGCATCTCGGGGAGAAGCGGATGCTGGCATTGGGGTTTTACACAAAGACCTTTCAGAAGAGCCCTAGACGGTGTCTGAGCTGGCTCGGATGAGGCAGCAAGGGGCAACGCAGCCTGAGCCAGGGAAACTGCCAATCCCCCATGGAGCAGTGGAAGCAGGTCCAAGCCATAGCAAAGAGCGGTTCCTGCCGGGAGGCGGGAAGCAGGCAGATGGCAGCTCTGTGGGACAGAGAGTGTCTGTTTGTTTTCCATGCCTAGAAGTCAGCTGGCACCAGATGGATCAGACTGAGCAGGTTCCAAAACCTCTTGGAGGCTCTTACCTTCTAAACAGGGACGTCTGTTTTGTAGTAAAATCAGTAAAAGGAAAGGAGAAAACTCGAAAGAGGCTCCTGCTCGCACTCACATACGTCAACCCTAATACTCTCTCAGTCCTCAAAGAGAGACCTTGAGAAGGAGACATGCTGAAGCAAAGCCACAGGGGTCTCTGAGGTTTCCCTGGCCCTGCGCCCCTGTCCTGCCTGGCTGATGTCAGCATCTCTCTCTGAGGTCACCACCTCCCTAACACCTTTGACCAATAGGCTTAGGTCCTGCAAAAGGCCTTTGTGATGTCACTGCCACACCCACCCATCCCCGGAAGTGCTAATGTCCTGCTGCTGGCCTGACACTTTGAAGGTTTGAGCTACTCTCTGTGGGTCACCCCACTCAATGCCTGTTCATTCTAGTAAGCAAGCCGGCTAGAGAGTAAAACATCAGAGGCTGCTCCAAACGCTACACTCAGTGTTTCCAAAATTAGTAGACTTTATGGCTAGAAGAGACCTTTAGAGCATCTCATCTAACCCCCTGCATATCATAGTCTTCCTCTATAGTACAATAGTTACTTTTTGGGCATGCACATTCCAGAAAGGCATCTAGTCTTCATTCAATGACATCAGGAGATGGAGAATCCACCACTTTCCCTTTTAGTGAGTGCCAGGGGGCTCCATTTCCCCTTCCACTAGCTCCCCATTTACAGTGAGCAAGAGCAGTACCTGCAGCAGGGAGCGGGAGTTGCTGAAGGCCTCAGAGGCACAGCCCCTGCAGTGTCTCAGGCACCTGGCGCAAGGGCCGGATGATGCGAAGCTGGTGCATCACTTTGGCCGTGACGTCCTCCCGCTGCAAGGGAACGAGAACCTGTCAGAGACTCAAACACCCCGAGGAATCGGGGAATTAAGGGCACCTGGAACCAGCAGTATTTCCACCCAGCACCTGCCCACCACTGAGGGATGAATTCACCTCCTCAACCCCAGAATGGAGTCTTCTTGTCCTTTCTAGTAACCTCCAGTGCCAACCCCTCTCCTTGTAGGATGAGCTCCTACTACCTCCCCGTCAGTGCCCTTGACAGCTGTTCCACCTCCAAACCACAGCTCAAGTTATCAGAACCCTCTTCTCCACCCCCACCCAGGTTGGGCAGGGAGGCGGCTCTAGCAGCGGGGGCAGGAGGGATTCTGCCAGCAGTGAAGTGGGTTGCGGGGAGGTTGAGATCTTGCCCCAAGTCATCCCAGACACTAATGCTAAGCCACAGGATGGCTGGATCTAGTGTCAGTGGAGTCCAAGTACTATTTCAACCCCACAGTTTTCGATCAACTTCCCACAAGGGGAGGTGAAGAGCACCCCCAGCAACACACACACACGCACACACACAGACCACTCGTGGTGGTGGGAGGGGAACAAGAGAAAGGACAAAAGAAGTAAGAGATGAAGAGCAAGGAAGGAGGGATGGAGGAAAAGGTAAAACGAAAAGGACAAACCCTAATGTCCCCAGCGATTCTACGGGACAAAACCCCAGGGAGGGAATAAAATTCTGCCACCTTGAACTAATGTTTTCCATGCCTAGAATTCAGCTGGCACCAGATGGATCAGACTGAGCAGGTTCCAAAACCTCTTGGAGGCTCTTACCTTCTTGTCATAACTATAAAGGGAAGGGTAACAGCTGTCCTGTGTACAGTACTATAAAATCCCTCCTGGCCACAGACTCCAAAATCCTTTTCCCTGTAAAGGGTTAAGAAGCTCAGGTAACCTGGCTGGCATCTGACCTAAAGGACCAATAAGGGGACAAGATGCCTTCCCCCGCCCCAAGATTTGAAAGCTTTTTGTTTGTGTTCTTTGTTTGGGTGGGCGTTCGCTCTCGAGACTGAGAGGGACCAGACATCAATCCAGGTTCTCCACATCTTTCTAAACAAGTCTCTCCTATTTCAAACTTGTAAGTAAATAGCCAGGCAAGGCGTCTTAGTTTTCCTTTGTTTTCTCAACTTGTAAATGTACCTTTTACTAGAGTGTTTATCTTTGTTTGCTGTACTTTGAACCTAAGACTGGAGGGGAGTCCTCTGAGCTCTTTAAGTTTGATTACCCTGTAAGGTTAATTTCCATACTGATTTTACAGAGATGATTTTTTATCTTTTTCTTGAATTAAAAGCCTTCTTTTTCAGAACCGGATTGATTTTTCCTTGTTTTAGATCCAAGGGGGTTGGATCTGTATTTACCAGGAGTTGATGGGAGGAAGGAGGGGGAATGGTTAATTTCTCCTTGTTTTAGATCCCAGGGGGGTTGGAACTGTATTCACCAGGAGTTGGTGGGAGGAAGGAGGGGAATGGTTAATTTCTCCTTGTTTTAAGATCCAAGGGGTTTGGATCTGTATTCACCAGGGAATTGGTGAAAGGTTTCTCAAAGCTTCCCAGGGAGGGAATCCATTGGGAATGGTGGCAGCGGGACCAGAGCTAAGCTGGTAGTTAAGCTTAGAAGTTTTCATGCAGGCCCCTACATTTGTACCCTAAAGTTCAAAGTGGGGATACAGCCTTGACACTTCTAAACAGGGACGTCTGTTTTCTAGAGGTTGAGGTCTTGCCCCAAGTCATCCCAGACACTAATGCTAAGCCACAGGATGGCAGCATCTAGTGTCAGTGGAGTCCAAGCACTATTTCAACCCCACAGTTTTGGATGAACAGGGACATCTGTTTTCTAGTAAAATCAGTAAAAGGAAAGGAGAAAACTCGAAAGAGATTCTTCCTCGCAGTCACCTACGTGAACCCTAATACTCTCTCAAAGAGAGACCTCGAGAAGGAGAATTGCTGAACCTAAGCCACAGGGGTCTACGAGGTTAACCTGGCTCTGTGCCTGTATCCTGCCTCGCTCATGTCAGCATCTCTCTGTGAGGTCACCACCTCCCCACCTTTGACCAATAGGCTGAGGTCCTGCAAAAGGCCTTTGTGATGTCACTGACACACACACCCCTCCCCTGAAGTGCTATTGTCCTGCCGCTAACCAGACAGTTCGAAGGTTTGAGCTACTCCCTGTGGATCACTCCACTCAATGCCTGTTCATTCTAGGAAGGAAGCCAGCTAGACAGTAAAATATCAGAGGCTACTCCCAAAGCTACACTCAGTTTTAACAACATTAGTAGACTTTATGGCAAGAAGAGAACTTTAGAGCATCTCATCTAACCCCGTGCATATCATAGGTTTCCTGTATAGTATAATAGTTACTTTTTGGGCACACACATTCCAGAAAGGCATCTACAATTCATTCGATGACATCAAGAGATGGAGAATCCACCACTTTCCCTTTTAGTGAGTGTCAGGGGGCTCCATTTCCCCTTCCACTAGCTCCCCATTTACAGTGAGCAAGAGCAGTACCTGCAGCAGGGAACGGGAGTTGCTGATGGCCTCAGCAGCACAGCCCCTGCAGCGTCTCAGGCACCTGGCGCAAGTGCCGGATGTTGCGGAGCTAGTGCATCACTTTGGCCGTGACGTCCTCCCGCTGCAAGGGAACGAGAACCTGTCAGAGACTCAAACGACCCGAGGAATCAGAGGGAATTAAGGGCACCTGGAACCAGGAGTGTTTCCACCCAGCACCTGCCCAAGACTGAGGGATGAATTCACCTCCTGAACCCCAGAATGGAGTCTTCTTGTCCTTTCTAGTAACCTCCAGTCCAACCCCCGTCCTTATAGGATGAGTTCCTGCTACCTCCCGCTCAGTGCCCTTGACAGCTGTTCCACCTCCAAACCACAGCTCAAGTTATCAGAACCCTCTTCTCCACCCCCACCCAGGTTGGGCAGGGAGGCGGCTCTAGCAGGGGGGGCAGCAGGGATTCCGCCAGCAGTGAAGTGGGTTGCGGGGAGGTTGAGATCTTGCCCCAAGTCATCCCAGACACTAATGCTAAGCCACACGATGGCAGCATCTAGTGTCAGTGGAGTCCAAGCACTATTTCAACCCCACAGTTTTGGATGAACTTCCCACAAGGGGAGGTGAAGTGCACCCCCAGCAACACACACACACACACACACACACACACACACACACACACACACACACACACACACACACACACACACACACACACACACCACTCCTGGTGGTGGGAGGGGAACAGGAGAAAAGACAAAAGAAGTAAGAGATAAAGAGAAAGGAAGGAGGGATGGAGGAAAAGGTAAAACGAAAAGGACAAACCCTAATGCATCTTGGAGGCTCTTACCTTCTCAACAAGGACGTCTGTTTTCTAGTAAAATCAGTAAAAGGAAAGGAGAAAACCTGAAAGAGGCTCCTGCTCGCACTCACAAACGTGCACCCTAATACTCTCTCAGTACTCAAGGAGAGACCTCCAGAAGGAGACTTCCTGAAGCTAAGCCACAGGAGTCTCTGAGGTTTCCCTGGCTCTGAGCTCCTGTCCTGCCTGGCTGATGTCAGCATCTCTCTCTGAGGTCACCACCTCCCCACGAACTTTGACCAATAGGCTGAGGTCCTGCAAAAGGCCTTTGTGATGTCACTGACACACCCACCAAAACCCTTAAGTGCTAATGTCCTGCTGCTGGCCTGACACTTTGAAGGTTTCAGTTACTCTCTGTGGATCACCCCACAAAATGCATCTTCATTCTAGGAAGCCGGCTAGACAGTAAAACATCAGAGGCTGCTCCCAATGCTACACTCAGTGTTTCCAAAATAAGTAGACTTTATGGCCAGAAGAGACCTTTAGAGCACCTAATCTAAGCCCCTGCATATCATAGGCTTCCTGTATAGTACAATAGTTACTTTTTGGGCACACACATTCCAGAAAGGCATCTAGTCTTCATTCAATGACATCAAGAGATGGAGAATCCACCACTTTCCCTTTTAGTGAGTGCCAGGGGGCTCCATTTCCCCTTCCACTAGCTCCCCATTTACAGTGAGCCAGAGCAGTACCTGCAGCAGGGAGCGGGAGTTGCTGAAGGCCTCAGAGGCACAGCCCCTGCAGTGTCTCAGGCACCTGGCGCAAGTGCCAGATGATACGGAGCTGGTGCATCACTTTGGCCGTGACGTCCTCCTGCTGCAAGGGAACAAGAACCTGTCAGAGACTCAAACGCCCCGAGGAATCAGGGGGAATTAAGGCCACCTGGAAGCAGCAGTATTTCCACCCAGCACCTGCCCACCACTGAGGGATGAATTCACCTCCTCAACCCCAGAATGGAGTCTTCCTGTCCTTTCTAGTAACTTCCAGTGCCAACCCCCCTCCTTGTATGGTGAGCTCCTGCTACCTCCCCCTCAGTGCCCTTGACAGCTGTTCCACTTCCAAACCACAGCTCAAGTTATCAGAACCCTCTTCTCCTCCCCCACCCAGGTTGGGCAGGGAGGCGGCTCTAGCAGGGGGGGCAGGAGGGATTCTGCCAGCAGTGAAGTGGGTTGCGGGGAGGCTGAGATCTTGCACCAAGTCACCCAGACACTAATGCTAAGCCACACGATGGCAGCATCTAGTGTCAGTGGAGTCCAAGCACTATTTCAAACACACAGTTTTGGATCAACTTCCCACAAGGGGAGGTGAAGAGCACCCCCAGCAACACACACAAACACACACACACACACACAAACACACCACTCCTGGTGGTGGGAGGGGAACAGGAGAAAGGACAAAAGAAGTAAGAGATGAAGAGAAAGGAAGGAGGGATGGAGGAAAAGGTAAAACGAAAAGGACAAACCCTAATGTCCCCAGCGATTCTACGGGACAAAATCCCAGGGAGGGAATAAAATTCTGCCACCTTGAACTCATGTTTTCCATGCCTAGAATTCAGCTGGAACCAGATGGATCAGACTGAGCAGGTTCCAAAACCTCTTGGAGGCTCCTACCTTCTAAACAGGGACGTCTGTTTTCTAGTAAAATAAGTAAAAGGAAAGGAGAAAACTCGAAAGAGGCTCCTGCTCGCACGCACATACGTGAACCCTAATACTCTCTCAGTCCTCAAAGAGAGACCTCGAGAAGGAGACTTGCTGAAGCAAAGCCAACTGGGTCTCTGAGGTTTCTCTGGCCCTGTGCCACTTTCCTGCCTGGCTGATGTCAGAATCAATCTGTGAGGTCACCACCTCCCTAACACCTTTGACCAAAAGGCTGAGGTCCTGGAAAAGGCCTTTGTAATGTCACTGCCACACCCACCCATCCCCGGAAGTGCTAATGTCCTGCTGCTGGCCTGACACTTTGAAGGTTTGAGCTACCCTCTGTGGATCACCCCACTCAATGCGTCTTCATTCTAGGAAGCAAAACAGCTAGACAGTAAAACATCAGAGGCTGCTCCCAAACCTACACTCAGTGTTTCCAAAATTAGTACACTTTATGGCCAGAAGAGACCTTTAGAGCATCTCATCTAAGCCCCTGTATATCATAGGCTTCCTGTATAGTACAATAGTTACTTTTTGGGCACACACATTCCAGAAAGGCATCTAGTCTTCATTCAATGACATCAAGAGATGGAGAATCCACCACTTTCCCTTTTAGTGAGTGCCAGGGGGCTCCATTTCCCCTTCCACTAGCTCCCCATTTACAGTGAGCCAGAGCAGTACCTGCAGCAGGGAGCGAGAGTTACTGAAGGCCTCAGAGGCACAGCCCCTGCAGTGTCTCAGGCACCTGGCGCAACTGCCGGATGATGCGGAGCTGGTGCATCACTTTGGCTGTGACGTCCTCCTGCTGCAAGGGAAAGAGAACCTGTCAGAGACTCAAACGCCCCGAGGAATCAGGGGGAATTAAGGGCACCTGGAACCAGCAGTATTTCCACCCAGCACCTGCCCACCACTGAGGGATGAATTCACCTCCTGAACCCCAGAATGGAGTCTTCTTGTCCTTTCTAGTCCTCACCCAACTCAATGCGTCTTCATTCTAGGAAGCAAGCCGGATAGACAGTAAACCGTCAGAGGCTGCTTCCAATGCTACACTCAGTGGGGGTCCTGTCCTCCGCGTGAGCTGGAGCTGCCTGAGCAGGGCTGAGCTCAGGGGAGAGGAGCAGCTCAGGGAGCCGCACGGGGGACAGACCAGCAGCAGCCATGTGGGGGGCAGAGTGGGGCTGGGGCTGGAGCCCTCTAGAGCCAGGTTCGGGGAGCAGCTGGTTAGAGTGAGGGGATGCCTGGGCAGCGGGCCCAGGACAGGGAAAAAGACGGTTACTCACCGTTGTAACTGTTGTTCTTCGAGATGTGTTGCTCATATCCATTCCATTAGGTGTGTGCGCGCCGCGTGCACGATCGTCGGAAGATTTTTACCCTAGCAACACCGGCGGGTCGGCTGTGGAGCCCCCTAGAGTGGCGCCTTCATGGCGCTGAATATATACCCCAGCCGACCCGGCGCCCCCTCAGTTCCTTCTTGCCGGCTACTCCGACAGTGGGGACGGGGGGCGGGTTTGGAATGGATATGAGCAACACATCTCGAAGAACAACAGTTACAACGGTGAGTAACCGTCTTTTCTTCTTCGAGTGCTTGCTCATATCCATTCCATTAGGTGACTCCCAAGCCCAACTTAGGTGGTGGGGTCGGAGTGAGACATTGCTGTGTGCAAAACCGCTGATCCGAAGGCAGCATCGTCCCTGGACTGCTGCACTAGTGCATAGTGCTCTGTAAACGTGTGGACTGACGACCAAACCGCAGCTCTACAAATGTCCTGGATCGGAACTTGCGCCAGGAAAGCCGTCGAGGAAGCTTGGGCCCTCGTGGAGTGAGCGGTGAGGTGTGGTACTGAGACACCTGCCAGGTCGTAGCAAGTCCGGATGCAAGACGTAATCCAGGAGGATAGGCGTTGTGATGAGACCGGTGAGCCTTTCATTCGGTCGGCCACTGCAACGAAGAGTTGCGTCGTCTTTCTAAAGTGCCTTGTGTGGTCAATATAGAAGGCCAGGGCCCTGCGTACGTCCAGAGAATGCAAATGTTGATCCTGGCGAGTAGCATGTGGTTCAGGATGAAAGACCGGGAGAAATATATCCTGGTTGATATGAAATGGAGAAACCACCTTAGGGAGAAAGGCAGGATGTGGGCGGAGCTGCACTTTATCCTTATGAAAAACTGTGTAAGGGGGCTCGGATGTAAGCGCCCTGAGTTCAGAAACGCGCCTTGCTGAGGTGATGGCTACGAGGAAGGCTGTCTTCCAGGATAGGTACAGAAGTGAACAGGTGGCCAGTGGCTCGAATGGAGGACCTGTGAGCTTGGAGAGAACCAGGTTGAGGTCCCACGTCGGAACGGCTGACGTTGTTGTGGGTACATCCGGTCTAAGCCCTTGAGGGATCTAACGACCATCGGGTTAGAGAATACCGAAGACGCGAGTTCCCCTGGATGAAAGGCCGATATAGCGGCCAGGTGAACTCCAATTGAAGATATCGCCAACCCTTGCTGTTTTAGGGAGAGGAGATATTCCAATATGAGAGGAATAGGCGCCTGTAACGGGGATGTGGCTCGTTGTTCGCACCAACAGGAGAACCGCTTCCACTTGGCCAAGTATGTGGTCCGTGTTGAGGGCTTCCTACTGCTCAGCAGAATCTGTTGGACAGAGTGCGAGCACTGCTGCTCTGCCTGGGTGAACCATGGAGCAGCCACGCCGTGAGGTGGAGTGATTGCAGGTCGGGGTGACGCAGGCGGCCGTGGTCCTGAGAGATGAGATCCGGGCATAATGGAAGCGGGATCGGTGTCTGAACCGAGAGCTCCAACAGCGTGGTGTACCAATGTTGTCTCGGCCACGCTGGGGCGATCAGAATCACCTGTGCCTGGTCTCTGCGCAATTTGAGCAGTACCTTGTGGACCAGAGGAAACGGAGGGAAGGCATAAAACAGGTGGTCTTTCCAGGGAAGGAGAAACGCATCCGAGAGGGAGCCCGGAGCTCGACCTTGCAGGGAGCAGAACACGTGGCACTTCCTGTTGTCTCGAGATGCAAACAGGTCTATCTGGGGAAACCCCCACTTCTGGAAAACGGAATGTATGATGTCCGGACGGATAGACCACTCGTGTGTTTGAAAGGACCTGCTGAGTCGGTCTGCCAGAGTGTTCTGGACTCCAGGGAGGAACGATGCCGTGAGATGGATTGAGTGGGCGATGCAGAAGTCCCACAGGCGAATGGCCTCTTGGCATAGAATTGACGAACGTGCTCCTCCTTGCTTGTTGATGTAAAACATGGCAGTGGTGTTGTCGATGAGAACTAACACACAGCGGCCACGTAGGAGATTGAGAAATGCCTGGCACGCCAGGCGCACCGCCATCAGTTCCCGAACATTGATGTGCAGGGCTATCTGGGGTGCAGTCCACAGGCCCTGGGTATGGTGTTAGTTGAGATGGGCGCCCCAACCCAGGGATGAAGCGTCTGTGACCAGGTGCAGAGAGGGTTGTGGGGCGTGAAACGGCATCCCCTCGCAAACCACCTTGTGGTCTAGCCACCATGTGAGGGAGGTCAGGACCGAGTTCGGGACCGTGACCACCATGTTCAGGCTGTCCCGATGTGGGCGGTATATCGATGACACCCAGGTCTGGAGTGGGCGAAGCCGAAGTCTGGCATGCCTGGTTACGTACGTGCAGGAAGCCATGTGACCCAGCAGGGTAAGGCACGACCTCACCGTGGTAGTTGGGAAGGCTTTGAGCCCTTGAATGAGGCTCGTGATGGTGCAAAAGCGGTTGTCTGGCAGGATGGCTTGTGCACGTCTGGAGTCTAGAACCGCGCCGATGAATTCTATTCTCTGGGTAGGTTCTAGAGTGGATTTGTCCTTGTTGAGTAGGATACCCAACTTGTTGAATGTGTGCACTATTATGTGGACGTGATCTCGAGCTTGTTCTTTGGTGCGACCGCGTACCAGCCAGTCGTCTAGGTACGGGAACACCTGTATCCCTTGCCGACGAAGGTACGCTGCCACGACAGCCATACATTTCGTGAACACCCTTGGAGCCGAGGATAGGCTGAAGGGAAGGACTGCAAATTGGTAGTGCACCTTGCTTACCACGAACCGCAGGAAGCGTCTGTGAGGCGGGTAAATTGCTATGTGAAAGTATGCATCTTTCATGTCGAGGGCGGCGAACCAGTCTCCAGGATCGAGGGAAGGGATAATGGTCCCCAAAGAGACCATGCGGAACTTCAACTTTACTACGAATTTGTTGAGTCCGCGCAAGTCCAAGATGGGTCGCAGACCTCCTTTGGACTTGGGAATGAGGAAGTAACGGGAATAGAATCCCCTGCCCCTTAACTCCACTGGAACCTCCTCTATGGCCCCCATAGCAAGGAGCGTAGAAACTTCCTGTATAAGAAGTTGCTCGTGAGAAGGGTCCCTGAAGAGGGACGGGGAAGGGGGGGAGGAGGGGGGAATTGAGGAAAACTGGATAGCATATCCCCTGTCCACCGTGCGAAGGACCCAACGGTCCGAGGTTATAAGGGACCAGGCATGGTGGAAATGGGAAAGGCGATCCCGAAAGGATGGGGCTGGATCCTGTGGGATGACTGGGGCGCCGTCCTCGACCGCACCTTCAAAAGTTCTGCCTGGGGCCTGAAGGTGGTCTAGGTGGCCCCTGGTTCTGACCAGGTTGAGGGTCGGTCCACCTTCTTCTACCACCTCGTCCTCGCCTCCGGGTCGAGTCCTGTCTCTGACGAGGCGGGGGGGGGGTAGAAGCGCTGAGGCTGCGGTCTAAATGGCCTGCGCTGAGGGCCCACAACGTGCATCCCCAAGGAACGCATGATCGTCCTGGAGTCCTTGAGGCTCTGCAGGCGAGAGTCCGTCTTTTCTGAAAACAACCCTTGTCCTTCAAAGGGCAGATCCTGCAGGGTTTGCTGCAGTTCCTGAGGCAGACCCGAAATCTGGAGCCAGGAGATCCTCCGCATAGCGATACCTGAGGCCAGGGTTCTCGCAGCAGAGTCCGCTATGTCTAAGGAGGCCTGTAAGGAGGTCCGAGCCACCTTCTTACCCTCCTCCACCAGGGCTCCAAACTCCTCCCTGGACTCTTGGGGAACCAACTCCTTGAACTTCCCCATAGAGTTCCAGGAGTTAAAGCTATAGCGGCTCAAGAGCGCCTGTTGATTAGCCGCTCTAAGTTGCAGCCCTCCGGCTGAGTAAACTTTACGGCCGAATAAATCGAGGCGCTTAGCCTCCTTCGATTTGGGCGCTGCGGCCTGCTGACCGTGGCGCTCCCTTGCGTTCACTGATGCCACCACCAGTGAACACGGCTGGGGGTGGGTATACAAGTACCCGTAGTCTTTAGACGGGACAAAGTATTTCCTTTCCATCCCTCTCGCTGTGGGTGGGATAGAGGCAGGAGTCTGCCATATCGTAGATACATTGGCTTGTATCGTGCGGATCAGGGGTAACGCCACCCTCGATGGGGCATCCGCTCCGAGGATATTCACGATGGGGTCGTGCACCTCCACTATCTCCTCCACCTGCAGGTCCATATTACGGGCCATCCTACGCAGAAGATCTTGGTGAGCCCGAAGATCTATTGGAGGTGGACCTGTGCACGATGTGCCCGCCACTGCCTCATCCGGAGAGGAAGAGGAAGATGCCTCCGGTGGAACAGGATCCAAGGGAGGGTCCTGGTCTCCCTGCTCCTGGGCCGGAGCATCACCTGTGCTTGAGTCCAGGGCGTCAGGTGGTGCGGACACGGAAGCCTCCATGCCCCCTGGCGGAGGCCGAGAGATGGTGGACTCCGGGGCCCTTCTAACAGAGTGACCGGAGCGAGAGGTCGAAGCAACTGGAGCCCCTTGCGCCTGATGGTACGCCCACGGGGTCCAAAACGACCAGTGAGATGGGCCATGAGAATGGTCCTCTGTTATGTTCTGCCAATGGCCCAAGTCATGTTCCTCGGCTTGCCCCTGAGGGGGGTATGCCGATCTCGAGAGGTCCTCCGAGGAGCGAGACACCGATCTCGATGGCCATGGCGGTACCGAGAGCGTCGAGACGATTCCCGTGGGCTGCGGTGCCGCACGGTGCCGGTCTGGAGATGATCTATCTCCACGCGGTGCCGGCGATCGGTGCCGGGACCGTGACCGGTGCCGATGACCTCGTCGGTGCCGGGAGTCGGCTCTGGACCTCGACGAGGACCTGGAGTATGCCCGGTACCGGGAGCGGCCTCTCGACGTCGAGCGTCGACCGTGGCGGTGCCGAGAACTACGTCTCGACGTTGATCGGTGCCGACGATCATAGCGGTGCCGAGACGTAGAGCGGTGCCGCGAGGAAGATCTTGGCCGCGAGTACGACCGGTGCCGAGGTGATATTCGGTGCCGGGACTGCGAGCGGCGTGGGGACCTGCTTCGGGACCTGGATCGGTGCCGAGGTTCCAGCCCTTGCGATGGAGGGCGCATCAAGGCAGGTTTCCCCCTCGACTGGACCGGGCGAGTCAACGGTGCCGTCGGTGCCGGTGGTTGGGGCGGTGCCGGCTCCGTGAGAGCTATTAAGTCTCTCGCTGCCGTGAAGGTCTCTGGCGTCGACGGGAGGCACTGTATCACCGCCGGCCTCGGTGGAGACGCCATCTGCACCGGACTCAACGGCCTCGGCGCCGGAGTCGACGGTGCTGTAGGCACCTGTTTCCGGTGCTCCACCGGCGGACGCGACTCTACCCCCGGCACTGGGGGAGCCAGCGTCTTCGGCACGGAGGTCCCCGTCTTATGGGCTTTCTTATGCCCTGGGGATAATGACCGGCGCCGAGGCACTTGCTGTGCTTGCGGCGCCGACGAGGTCCGGTGCCGGGGAGGCTCATCTGACGCCACTCGCGTGGTCGTCATGGCCGGTGCCGCCGGGGCACTGCGCACCGAGGCGCTAGGTGCCGGGGCCTGACTTGTAGATGGAGCGTCCGGACTAAGTGCCGCCTCCATCAGGAGTTGCCGGAGCCGAAAGTCCCGCTCCTTCTTGGTCCTTGGTCTGAAGGCCTTACAGATCTTGCACTTATCTGTTTGATGGGACTCTCCCAGGCACTTCAGACAGGAGTAGTGCGGGTCGCTCGTGGGCATAGGCTTAGCGCAGGAGGCGCACAGCTTGAAGCCGGGAGCGTTGGGCATGAGCCCGGCCCCGCGGCCGGGGGAGAAAGGGGGAGACGACCCCTTTAATCCCCTGAACTATTATAACAACTAGAACAACTTTTAAAACTATTGACTATTTAACTATAAACACTAGGACTATAACTATAACTATAACTGCGAATAACAAACTAAGCTAGGGAGAGTGGAGAACAGCTAAGCAGCGCTCCACAGTTCCAACGACCGTCAGGGGCGGTAAGAAGGAACTGAGGGGGCGCCGGGTCGGCTGGGGTATATATTCAGCGCCATGAAGGCGCCACTCTAGGGGGCTCCACAGCCGACCCGCCGGTGTTGCTAGGGTAAAAATCTTCCGACGATCGTGCACGCGGCGCGCACACACCTAATGGAATGGATATGAGCAAGCACTCGAAGAAGAACCCCACCAGTCAAGAGGCCTTGCAGGCTGCACTGGGAGGGGAATTGTAACCCCCGCGGGCGGGGGGAGAGGCCCTGCCACGTAGACCCTGAGGGCGTGTGTCCACCGCCAGAGCGAGTGTCCGACCCGCGGCGTCCCTGCAGCACAGCCAGGGCATGGCCAGGGGCCTGGGACATGTGAGGGACAGACTGTGAACTGCCCTGACATTCCAGCCACAGCTGTTTGGGGTCCCCCGTGCCACAGAGCGGGGTAACGGCTTTTCCTTTCACCTTCCCCAGTTTCTCCTTATTTTAATGACTTGCTGTTTAATAACTTGTGTTTGCTTTGAACTATATGCGATGATCAATGGGTCAGGGAAGCGTCCGGAGCAGAGAGAGTATCCAGGAGTGGAGACACCCGAGCTCTGTCCTAAGTACAACAACCAGATTGGGGCTCGAGCCCCAGGAATCCTGGGCCCAGCCTTGTCTGGGTTACGAGGACTCTGCCACACGAGAGTAGAAGGGGTGTCCTGGAGTCAGGCGGGCCTCTGGGTGAAGGGAGTGGGAGCGAGGACTCAGATCCTTTCACCAGCCAATTCCACGGGGGTAGTGTATATACGATAGCGGGACCATTCCCCCGCTTACATAGGCCTGGACACAGAATGCCTTTAGCTGTGGATTGCACTGCAGATCTGATTGGCTGTAAATCCTGGATACCTCTGGCAACATGAGACCGCATGAACTGGTCCTTTCCTATGGTCCGGCTCTGGTTAGGTAAGACTAAAAGGTCTTTTCACGGTTGGACCAGGACAGTCTCTGGGGAGTGCATTATTCTCCTCAGCACTTCCATTCTGTAGTGCCCTGACAGCAAGATCCCAGGTGAATGTGTGGGTTACTCTCCCTGGCAGGGTCAGGTTTTCTGTTCAGTTTTTAATGACTGAAATGCTTTTCTCTTCTTTGTAACCTAGGCACCTGGTTGGACTCCAATCGCAGAGCGGAAGCAGAAAATAGTGACCATTCCCCGGAGATGCCCAGCTAAAGAGGGAACTTTTCAGCAAGAGCTCCCTGCTGGTTCACACATGCATGTAGACAGCGTCCATGCGGGTGTCTGTCAGTGAGGTTTCTCTGTCTGTTCTGTCAAATGTTGCCTACTTGTTTTCTGGCTGGTGCTGGCTGAAAGGATTTCGTATCCGAGGAAGGACGTATCCCCCTAGTTAGCAAATAAAGAAAGCAGCACATTTCATGTCCAGATTATATTTAGTCATAAATCGACATAGTGATGGTTCCCCACCAAGGAAAGTTACCCCGTCTTTAGGAAAATGACTGAAGTACGAATGCCAAACACAATTCCAATAGAGGATTCAAAGCAAGGTTTTCTGCATGGTGATTAAAGGCTTTAATTTAAATCAGTCCACCCTGAGGTGAGCAATTAAGAGTTGTTATCTTCACTGAAGGCAGTTGAGGTCTAAGCCCTTGGTTCTGTCTGAATGGAAATTCGTTCCATTTACTAATCCGGTTTCAGGAGCATTGTGTGGGGTACAAGGAGAGGCCAGTGCCATGAGGACAGATTGCTTTGGATGTAAAGGTCGCCGGCAGCACCTGTAACACCTCCCCCTCCAACGTGCTCTCGCTTGTTCTGGCTCTGGAGCTGCGGCTGGAGCGGGGCTTGGGTCAAACCCTTTGGCGCTGAAGCCCAGTGTTGACATCTCGCTCTCGGGGGCCCAGACTGACCCAGCTGGGATCCTGAGCTGCCAGGGCAGGAAAGCAGGGGCAGAAGTAGTCTTGGCACATCAGTTGGCAGCTCCCAAGGGGCTTTCTGTGATCCAACCCGTCACAAGGGACAAAACACTCCAATCCCTCCCGGTGGGGTCCTTCAAATTCTGTCCTTGGTAAATGTCCAGGTCTGGGAATGTCCCACAACAGCATTTCTAATGGGAAGCTGGCTGCAGAACAATGAAACTGCTGAGAGCTCCTATGCAGGAGGGGTGGGAATTCAGTCTCTGTGTTCTGTCGGTGCAGCTGGAGCAATAGGAAAACCTCATCAGTCACTGTAGCAACTGTCTACTCCAAAGTACTACAGGAGCATTTTAAGTGTAGACAGCCTGAGAGTAAGACCAGATCTACCTCCAGTTGGCACTAGGGATGCACAAGCACTGAGACTACAGCAACGACAACAGTTCAATGCTTCTGGAGTTGGCAGGATTGAAACCTACGTGGAAAAGCCCCAAGGGATTTCTAGTCCAGCACCTTAGCCCTTCAGCCACAGCTACCTCATGGCCACTGGCCTCCCTACACTGTGATTCTCTTCTCAGTGAATTATCACTTCACATTGTTTGCTCAGACCAGCCTCCCCGGCCCACTCACTACTGTGTGGGGCTGTAGACAGGAGGAATTCCTGCCCATTTCCCTTCCGGATGGAGCAGGATTGGAGTGTGTTTGTGTTAATGACATTGCTGTCAATTGTTGTTCATTCCCCATCTTGACAATTCAGACAGTCCCTTTCCCATTCAGATCTTCAGCATCTCGTTCCAATAGCAGGTCCGGTTTTCTCTGGGGCACTGACATATTTCAGGGGGTTGGTGAGTGAACTCAGCCTTACATTCCGTCCTTGATGAGGCGGGGCAAGGGTGGTCAGTTTTCTTGGGTCAGAAAGTTGGCAACCCTAGATCCAGGGGAAACAAACACCCAACGAGGCTGGCCAGAGGCAGGACATCAGGTTCGAGGGGAGGGGTGGGGGTGGCAGTGACATCACAAAGGCCTGTTGCAGGAACTCGGCCTATTGGGCAAAGGTGGTGGTGGGGGGGTGACCTCACAGAGAGACCCTGACATCAGCTGGGCAGGACAAAGGTGCAGGGCCAGGCAAGTCTCTGAGACCCCCCCGGCTTTGATGCCGGAAGTCTCCTTCGCGAGGTCTCTCCTCGAGGACTGAGAGAGAATTAGGATTCACAGATGTGAGCATGAGGAGGAACCTCTGTGGAGTTTTCTCCTTTCCTACCACTGATTGTGCCAAAAACAACCTTCCCTTTTACAAGGTAAGAGGACCAGAGAGGTTTGGAACCTGTTCAGTCTGATCCCCCTGGTGCAGGCAGCATTCTAGGACCAGAAAACACTGGCTTAAGGTGGCCAAATTTGATTTCCTACCTAGGACTTTAACACTTGGAATCCCTGGGGACATTGGGGTTTATCCTTTTTGGTTTCCCTTTTCCTCTTTCCTCCCTCCTTTCTCCTCTTCTCTTGCTTGTTTCTCCCCTTTCCCCGGCTTCCCCCCCTCTACCAAGGAGGGGTGTGTGTGGAGTGTGGATGGGGTGGGGGGTGCTCTCATTGCGGGAGGTCCTCACAAAGAGGTGGGGCTGGATTTGAGAGCGATCCCCTCTGATGGTGACCTGGGCCATCCTTTGGGACATCTGGTGAGACCTCTCAGCCTCCCTCCCCTCAGAGTCTCAGTGCTGATAGGCCGAGCAGGAGGCTATCACCAGTGAGGAGACTCAGGTCCTTTTGGTCTCTTTTCAGATCAGGCAAATAAGTCACAACCAATCCAATGTATGGGATTAATCTTGCTGCTTCTCTCCATTAATTGTCGCTTAGCAGGTCAGGATTTCCTCTAGTGGTCGAGGTCTTCTAAAATACTGGCTGAATAATTACTATGAACCACTGTTGGTCTGTAGCTCACTTGAGAGCACTTTATTCTGATCAGTCACTGTATGAAATTCAAGATGTCACAGATAGGTTGAAAGTCAGGAGCAGTGTTTCCTCACACTTTTTATGTCCGTGTGCGGAATGAATTTTGGGATGTGCACCAATATGTGCAATTTTGTTATGTGACACATCACCTGTATATTGCTGCACATCCCAAAATTCATTCTGCACATGGACGGTGTGTGGCAGGGGTGAGGCTGAAGGGTTCGGAGTGTGGGAGGGGGCTGAAGTGGGGCAGAGGTTTGGAGTGTGGGCTCTGGGGTGGGGCTGGGAATGAGGGGCTCAGGGCTAGGGTAGAGGGTTGGGGTGCAGGGGGTGAGGGTTCTGGCTGGGGGTGCGGGCTCTGGGGTGGGGCTGGGAATGAGGGGCTCAGGGCTGGAGCAGAGGGTTGGGGTGCAGAGGGCTCAGAGCTCCAGTTGGGGGTGTGGGCTCTGGGGTGGAGCTGGGAATGAGGGGTTTGGGGAGCAGGTTGCCCCAGGGAGAGAGGACTCCCCCCAGTCCTCTCTCACCACAGCAGCTCAGGGCCAGGTGAGAGAGCACCTGTCTCCTGGCCGCAGCAGCTCTGGTGGGGCTGGGCTGGGGCTGGGGCTGAGGGATTTATTTTTCCTAAGTCAAAACGGGGAAGGGAAGGAGTTATGCTTCAGTTTTTACCTTATAAACTTTGGTCCTGTCTAATATATAAGACGCTATGGGAATAAGACAGCATGTCATGTGGTGACATCACAAGAGCAGAGGGTGTGAGAACTGCAGCAATCGAGAGGGCAGGGGATTTAGAGTCATAGAATCATAGAATATCAGAGTTGGAAGGGACCTCAAGAGGTCATCTAGTCCAACCACCTGCTCAAAGCAGGACCAATTCCCAGCTTGCTTCAAATGCTGCATTCCTCGGCTGGCATTTAACAGCAACGCTTAGCTAACAGAATGGAGAAAGGAATTCTCTGCTAAAGATTCAACCTGCCTCTTTGGCCAACTCCACCCCTTCCCTGAACAGAGTGTGCTCAGAACAACACTCCCCCCCTCTTACCCCCCCCCACACACAAGCCCACCGCTGGGCACCCAGCACAAAGCAAGGGAGGGGGTTCTTTGGCTTGTTTTATTTTTACTTTGCAAAAGGTTTTTTCAAAAGCATTTTCTGCCCCTGTTTCCTATGGTAAGGAAGCAAATGGTTGTGGGGAAAGGAACCTGAGAGTGGTCGAGCCAGGGCAGTTGGGAGAAGTTGCCAGAGGCTGAAGAGGGCAACGGGGGGCTGAAGGTGACCAGGTGCCGTGCGGGGAAGGGAACAGTTTGGGGAGGCTGAACAGGGGGATGGGGGGCAGTTGGAGGAGGCTGAAGGGGGAGATGGGGGAAGGGGACATTTGGGAGGAGGCTGAAGGGGGCAATGGGTTGAAGGAGGCTGGGGCAGAGAGGCAGTTGCGGGGGCTGCTCATGCCCATGGGAGGGGAGGAGGAAGAGGAGCTGCCCTTGTATCAGAAGCTGTTTCCTATTAGAACTTGCAACTTCACTGTTCCTGAGCAGAGTCCTGTGATCAAAGGAGAACTAGATGGGTTCATGGAGGACAGGTCCATCAATGGCTGTTAGCCGGGATGGGCAGGGAGGTGTCCCTAGCCTTTGTCTGTCAGAAGCTGGGAATGGGGGACAGCGGATGGGTCACTGGATGATTCCTGTCTGTTCATTCCCTCTGGGGCACCTGGCACTGGCCACTGTTGGCAGACAGGACACTGGGCTAGATGGACCTTTGGTCTGACCCAGTCTGGCCGTCCTTATCTTCTGATCTACTTCTCACATGCTCAGTAACATCTGCAAGTTGCTGCCCTCACACGCCATCAGAATCTGCTCCCTGCAATCAAAGGCAGGGAATATCCCCCTGAAGGGGAGAAATCGGAGGGGAAGGATGGGCAGAGGGACACATCTGGGGCAAGCTCAGGGGTTCAGACTGGGGTGGGGGTCAGCCTGCCCTGCCAGGTAGGTGCAGAAGGGAAAACCCCCAGATAGAGGGAGGCAGAGGGGATAAAAGTTACCACGGGTGGGGGGAGCCGTCAGCAGCAGTTCCAAACTAGGGTGTGGTGGAGGGTAGAAGGACTTGTGTTCCTCACTGGATGGTCCATCTCAGTACCCCCTCCCCAGGACTGTGGTGTTAAAGGCCCCGGGTGGCCCAGTGCCCAGGTACCGCAGCTCTGCTCTAGCTGAAATGGTGACTGAGCTGCCGAAGGAGACATGATTCAGGGAAATAGTTTACAACCTCCCCCACCCCCCTGGGCTCTGCTGGCATCAGCTCCTGAGCCAGAGACTGCAGGTGATACGAGAGTTCTGGGGTAAGTGCTGGGGCCTGGCTGGAAAGTGACTCTGCAGAAATGGCTCTTGCTCGCCCCATCTCTGCCCCGAGTGTCTGCGCGGGTCAGAGCTGCTGCCCCAGCGCCCCCAGGCTCACCCCCATGGAATGCAGGACAGTGACCGGCTCTTCGTGCAGGAGGGAGAGGGGAGAGACTGGACGGGGCAGCTGGAGCAATCAGTGGGGAGGGAGGTTCTGGGCACCCAGCTTCCCCAGCTCCATTCCCTGCAGCCCCCCGGGGCAGTGACTTTCCTGGGAGAGGGGAGGGGCAGAGAGAGGAAAAGCCAGTTCCTGCCTCTGCCTGGTCCCTGCGCTGCTGAGGGAATGGGCTGTTCTGGGGACAGTGTCGGGGGATCCCCCAAAGCGGCTCCTTTGATTCTGCTCTTTTCTGGCGTTTGGCTCAGAGACTCTTTTCCTGGGAGAGTGTAATAGCGTCTGGTGGGTTTAGTCCCAGGGGAGAGGTCGGGTCTGTGCTGCAATAACGTCACTGAAGCTTCTCCCAGCATGGCAGAGTCTAGAGTGTCTGTCTACAGGGACAGAGCCTGGGGGAATTGGGGTGTGAAATGGACTAACACTCATTCAGAAACCTCCCGAACTTCCCTTCTCACCCTGACAGGCTACAGGATAACGACCCCATTTTGCTCCAGACCGTCCCATCCTCCTAGGGGCTGGGGAAGGGAAATGGCTGTGGTGGATCCAGCTCAGGTAGGAGATTTTGGGGGAGCTGCTGGGGAGGGTTGTTGTAGAGGCGGAGGGTCATGAAATCATAGAGTTCACAGTTCTAAGGAAGGGTAGAAGGGAGTACAGCAAAATAGAGACAATGGATTTCAGGAAGGTGGATTTTGGTAAGCTCAGAGAGCTGATAGGTAAGGTCCCAGGGGAATCAAGACTGAGGGGAAAAACAACTGAGGAGAGTTGGCAGTTTTTCAAAGGGATACTATTAT
Source organism: Chrysemys picta bellii (assembly GCF_011386835.1). Classification (NCBI taxonomy): domain Eukaryota; kingdom Metazoa; phylum Chordata; order Testudines; family Emydidae; genus Chrysemys; species Chrysemys picta. Next base: position 16,029,660 of record NC_088807.1, on the reverse strand, counting down.
GGGCCCAAAAGCAAGTTATTCCGCTGAGTAGGAAAGATAGGAAGTGTGGCAAAAGACCTCCTTGGCTTAACCACGAGATCTTGCATGATCTAAAAAATAAAAGGAATCATATAAAAATGGAAACTAGGACAGATTACAAAGGATAAATATAGGCAAACAAGACAGGAATGCAGGGGCAAGATTAGAAAGGCAAAGGCACAAAATGAGCTCAAACTGGCTACGGGAATAAAGGGAAACAAGAAGCCTTTTTATCAATCCTGTCGGAGAAAAACACAGTTCTCACTCTTTGGTTGGGTACAGCAAAGTCAGATACTTTATTCTCTCTCTAGCCATTGCATAGAGGGAGAGAGTGCACTAGGACACAGGGTCTCCCCCTCCTAGGCAGGTCTCTCCCAGGTAAACAATTACAGCAAGCATTTATACCTTTTGTTACAGACAATAATGAGCAACAGCTGCAGTTTGTTTATACATAGGTCATCCTGATATCTTATTTTCCTCACTTGTTTAGACTCTAGTCTACATACAATATTATCTACACAAGGTCGCAACAACTTCTCACACAGCTCTTTCCCACTCGCCTCACACAATCCTCGCTTCTACAAATCTCGCGTTATTAGGGTTACAGTTAGCTTACCCCTTGCTAACAAACTGTCATGCATTGCAATCCCCTTCCTGTCCCTTCTTTCTCTGCTTCCACAATACATTAGAAGCAAGAGGAAGACCAAGGATAGGGTAGGCCCACTGCTCAGTGAGGAGGGAGAAACAGTAACAGGAAACTTGGAAATGGCAGAGATGCTTAATGACTTCTTTGTTTTGGTCTTCACCGAGAAGTCTGAAGGAATGACTAACATAGTGAATGCTAATGGGAAGGGGGTAGGTTTAGAAGATAAAATACAAAAAGAACAAGTTAAAAATCACTTAGAAAAGTTAGATGCCTGCAAGTCACCAGGGCCTGATGAAATGCATCCTAGAATCCTCAAGGATCTAATAGAGGAGCTATCTGAGCCTCTAGCTGTTGTCTTTGGAAAATCATGGGAGACAGGAGAGATTCCAGAAGACTGGAAAAGGGCAAATATAGTGCCCATCTATAAAAAGGGAAATAAAAACAAGGCAGGAAACTACAGACCAGTTAGTTTAACTTCTGTGCCAGGGAAGATAATGGAGCAAGTAATCAAGGAAATCATCTGCAAATACTTGGAAGGTGGTAAGGTGATAGGGAATAGCCAGCATGGATTTGTAAAGAACAAATCATGTCAAACCAATCTGATAGCTTTCTTTGCTAGGATACCGAGTCTTGTGGATAAGGGAGAAGCGGTGGATGTGGTATACCTAGACTTCAGTAAGGCATTTGATAGGGTCTCGCAAGCTATTCTTATCGATAAACTAGGCAAATACAACTTAGAAGGGGCTACTATAAGGTGGGTGCATAACTGGCTGGATAACCGTACTCAGAGAGTAGTTATTAATGGTTCCCAATCCTGCTGGAAAGGTATAACAAGCGGGGTTCGGCAGGGGTCTGTTTTGGGACCGGCTCTGTTCAATATCTTCATCAACGACTTAGATATTGGCATAGAAAGTACGCTTATTAAATTTGCAGATGATACCAAACTGGAAGGGATTGCAACTGCTTTGGAGGATAGGGTCATAATTCAAAATGATCTGGACAAACTGGAGAAATGGTCTGAGATAAACAGGATGAAGTTTAACAAAGACAAATTCAAAGTGCTCCACTTAGGAAGGAACAATCAGTTTCACACATACAGAATGGGAAGAGACTGTCTAGGAAGGAGTACGGCAGAAAGGAATCTAGGTGTTATAGTGGACCACAAGCTAAATATGAGTCAACAGTGTGATGCTGTTGCAAAAAAAGCAAACATGCTTCTGGGATGCATTAACAGGTGTGTTGTGAGCAAGACATGAGAAGTCATTCTTGCGCTCTACTCTGCGCTGGTTAGGCCTCAACTGGAGTATTGTGTCCAGTTCTGGGCACCACATTTCAAGGAAGATGTGGAGAAATTGAAGAGGGTCTGACATGGTCTAGACAGTATTTGGTCCTGCCATGAGGGCAGGGGACTGGACTCAATGAGCTCTCGAGGTCCCTTCCTGTCCTGGAATCTATGAATCTATGAAGGAGGCAACAACCTGTCATGTGTGATCTAAGGAGCAGGAAAAGAATCCGGGAATTACCTTTTGTAAAATCTCATCTTCTTCCAAAAACCTGTGGAAATAGCTGATTCAAGAAGTTGTTGACAGATGGATAGTACGCGTCTATCAGCTCCTGGGTTCACTAGCCGTTGTCAACCAAGCAAGTTGGCAGACTGAAGGCAGGGCAAGAATGCTGAACCAGAACGGTCTTTGCTCTTGTCACACATGACATCACAATAAACTTATGCATACACACACAAACACACATATAGACATTCAGACAGAGGCTGGTACCATTAGCAACACTGAGAGACTCAGCCAAAATCTCTAGGAATTTTGATTTCTGGGAGGGGCTGCACAAAGGACTGATACTTTGCATGTACAGAATATATCACATTGTACCTGGGGAGTCACAAAGTAGTTTACAAACTTGAATTCAAGGAGCCTGACAGCTGCCCTGAGCAGGACCAGGTGAAGGTGGGGCTGTACTTAGGGGTCTGCGAACTGCAGCGGGACGAGCTGGACTGGGTGTCTCTCTGGTGGAGCAGGGTCTGGGGGCCAGTGCATTGGGGGAGGGGCTGTCACCCCAGTGCCGAAGCCCAGAGCACTGACCCCCTCACCCCTCTTGCGGCTGAAGTCCAGAGCCCCAACCTCCCTCCCTGCCCTCCTGTGGATGAGTCGCAGAGTCCAGACCGGCTGAAGCTTGGAGCCCTGATCTCCCCCCTATGGCAGCCGAAGTCCAAGTCTCTTCTCTTCATCTCTCTTGGTGGCTTGAGCTTGGACCACAGGCCCGGAGTCCTCCCTCCCCCCCTCCGCCCTGGGTGCTATAGCCCGGATCCTGGAGTCTCTACCCAGTTGTGGGAGACCAGAGCCCCAAACCTAGAGCTCCCCCTCCATCGATCAAGCCTGGAGCCCTGAGCCCATTCCCACCCCCGGGAGTTGTTTCGGAAGATGGTACACGCCTAAGTAGGGCCCTATGAAATCTCTTTTATTATTGGGGATTTTCTAATTTAGTATTTTCTGAGTTTTGTCCTTTCCATTTCTTAAAAATGAATTCCGTCTTTATGGTTTTTGTGTTAAATCACAATTGTTTGATACACTGACCACAGTTAAGTAGCTTTACTATAAATGCACAGAAATGTTCAGAAATGGCTTGCAAGGGGAGAAACTGATTTTACTAAAAGAATCCTACAATTTAAACAAAACTTCCTGCTGATGCCCAGAGTACGGTAAAAGTGACATTTTTAACTCACCTTTTAAAGTAGCCATCAGTAACACCACCAACTGACATTGCTGAACAGCGACACTACAGTCCACAGCAGTGTCTGTGTGCATGGGGGAGGGAGGGTGTGCGGGGAGTGGAGTGTGTGTGTGGGGGGGGAGTGGAGTGTGTGTGTGTGTGGGGGGGGGGAGAGTATGTATGGGTGTGTTGGGGAGTGGGGGAGGAGTGTGAGTGTGTGGGTGGAAGTTTATGGGGCGCAGTGGAGGTGAGTGTGTGGGTGGGGGGCCGGCAGTTTGTGGGGGCAGTGGAGGTGAGCGTGGGGGTGGGGGGAAGTTTGTGGGGGCAGTGGAGATGAGGGTGGGGGTGGGTGGAAGTTTGTGGGGGCAGTGGAGGTGAGGGTGGGGGTGGGGGTGGGTGGAAGTTTGTGGGGGCAGTGGAGATGAGTGTGGGGGTGGCGGTGGGTGGAAGTTTGTGGGGGCAGTGGAGGTGAGTGTGTGGGTGGGTGGAAGTTTGTGGGGGCAGTGGAGGTGAGTGTGGGGGTGGGTGGACGTTTGTGGGGGCAGTGGAGGTGAGTGTGGGAGTCGGGGGGTGGAAGTTTGTGGGGGCAGTGGAGGTGAGGGTGGGAGTCGGGGGGTGGAAGTTTGTGGGGGCAGTGGAGGGGAGGGTGGGGGTGGGTGGAAATTTGGGGGGGCAGTGGAGGGGAGGGTGGGGGTGGGTGGAAGTTTGGGGGGGCAGTGGAGGTGAGTGGGTGGGTGGAAGTTTGTGGGGGCAGTGGAGGTGAGTGTGGGGGTGGGTGGAAGTTTGTGGGGGCAGTGGAGGGGAGGGTGGGGGTGGGTGGAAGTTTGTGGGGGCAGTGGAGGTGAGTGTATGGGTGGGTGGAAGTTTGTGGGGGCAGTGGAGGGGAGGGTGGGGGTGGGTGGAAGTTTGTGGGGGCAGTGGAGGGGAGGGTGGGTGGAAGTTTGTGGGGACAGTGGAGGTGAGTGTGGGGGTGGGGGCGGGTGGAAGTTTGTGGGGGGAGTGGAAGTGAGGGTGGGGAGGTGGAAGTTTGTGGGGGCAGTGGAGGTGAGTGTGGGGGTGGGGGCGGGTGGAAGTTTGTGGGGGCAGTGGAGATGAGGGTGGGGGTGGGGGTAAGTTTGTGGGGGCAGTGGAGGTGAGGGTGGGGGTGGGTGGAAGTTTGTGGGGGCAGTGGAGGGGAGTGTGGGGGTGGGGGTGGGGTGGAAGTTTGTGGGGTCAGTGGAGGTGAGGGTGGGGGGTGGGGGTGGGTGGAAGTTTGTGGGGGCAGTGGAGGTGAGGGTGGGGGTGGGGGGGAAGTTTGTGGGTGCAGTGGAGGTGAGTGTGTGGGGTGGGTGGAAGTTTGTGGGGGCAGTGGAGGTGAGGGTGGGGGGTGGGGGTGGGTGGAAGTTTGTGGGGGCAGTGGAGGTGAGGGTGGGGGGTGGGGGTGGGTGGAAGTTTGTGGGGGCAGTGGAGGGGAGGGTGGGGGTGGGTGGAAGTTTGTGGGGGCAGTGGAGGTGGGGGTGACTGGGGGGGGCAGTGAGGAGGCCGGGGTTCCGGTCCTCCGTGTGAGCTGGAGCTGCCTGAGCAGGGCTGAGCTGAGGGGGGAGGAGCAGCCCAGGGAGCTCTGTCTCCCGTGGCCGTGGGGAGCGTCTCGGGGAGAAGCGGCCCCGGGTGCAGCGGGGGGACCGGGACCGAGCACAGCGACGGGCCGGGGCCGGGCGGCGATGTCCTGGGGCTCAAAGTGCCACTTAGACCCGACCGGGCACCGCCCTCGCCCCCAGCCCCGCCCCGCCCTGCTCCGACCCAGCCCCTGCTCCGGCCCAATCCCGCCCCCAGCCCCGCCCCGCTCTGCCCAGGCCCCGCCCCCAGCACTCCCTGCTCTACCCCGCCCCTGCCCCGCCCCGCCCGGGGGCTCGGCCTATGCCCTGATCGCGCTGCCCCACCCCCCAGCCGCCACAGGCCCCGCCCACTGCGACCTCCTTTTGCCTCCCTAGCGCCCCCGCCCCTGAAACTCCTCTACCTAGGCTGAGGCCGGAAGCGGAAGTGAGTGCGGGGCTCAGGACGCCATTAGGAGAAGGTCAGAGGAGCCAGAAGGTGGGGCGGGGCCGTAGCGTGCGGCTTCTGCCAGCCCCGGTGCATCGTGGGATTCCTCCTCCCTCCCAGCGAGTGTCTGCTGTGCTCAGTCACGTGTTGCCCTCGCGCCTCCACGCGCCACAAGGAGCCCGGCCCCGCCCCCCGCCCCCGCGCCTGAATCTGAGCCCGTGGGATCCCCTCAGCCCCCCAACTTGCCCCATCCCCCCACCCCCCATACACCCCATGCCCCCAGCCCCGCCCTGTGCCCAATCCACCCTCCTGCCCCCTCCCCCACACGCTCCCTGCTCCCTAGAGCCCTGACATCCCCCTCAGTCCTCCAACCTGCCCCGTCCCCCCCAACCACCAACTGCGCCCAGGCCCGCCCTGTGCCCCTGGGGACCCCTCAGCGCCCCCATCCCCTCCCCCACCTGCTCCCTGCTCTGTAGGGCCCTGACCTTCTCTTCAGCCCCCCAACCTGCCCCGTCCCTGGACCTCCCCAGCCCCCCCCTCCACCCCCAGCCCTGCCCTGCGCCCATGGGGACCCCTCAGTCCTGCTCCCCAAACTCCCCCTAGTTCACCCTCAGCCCCCTGTCATCCTCCAGTGCTCCCCTCCCCCACCTTGTCCTCTCTCCTTGGCCTTTCCCTTTGCCCTGCCAATGTGCTGCCTCCCCCAGCGTCCTCCTCTCACTCCGCCCCAATCGACTCCAGCCCATTTCTCCAGTGCTGGGCCCCACGTCCCTGTCACCCCATTGCCTTCTCCATCCCCAGTGTGCGAGCCCTTATCTCCACTCTCTGCTACCCCCCAACCTGCCGGATTCCCCTTTTCAGCCCCCGTGGGGCCCTCCAATCTGCCCCACCTGTCCTCTCTGGGCTCTCTAAATCCCCCAGTCCCACAGTGCACTTGGTAACCCTACCCTTCTCTACCCCTAGTCCCTTACCTTGGGTCCTCCTGGACACCCCAACCCCACAGTCCCGCCCCCGCATATATCCCAGTCCCTCATTCACATGCTGAGCCAGTCCCTCGGGGCCCCCACTGCCCACGAAACTTCTCCATTCATGAGGCCCGGGAAGGGGGGGCAAGCTCCCAATTTGGCTGGGCTTGGTGTGTATGTGTGTGCTGGGCTCACAAAGGCGTTTTGCTCCCTTGGGGTGGGGTGTGGATTTTGGCACAAGGTGACATGGTTTGGTAGCCCTGTGGATGCCATGTGGTGTCTGGAATGGGGCATGTGTGTTCCCATGATGCCCCTTCCCCTCTGCCTGCAGAGCTGAGGACAGACAGGTCTGAGGAGCAGAGCAGGAGTTCTGGGAAGGAGAAGAGCAATATGAAGATGGAGTCTAAGATGACATCAGGTGACTTCTGTGGAGGGAGACATGCTGGACAGCACCAAGGACTGGGGAGACACCCAGGTGTGAGCCCAGGGCACAGAGAGAGCTGGGGGAGGGTCTCTGCGTCTGTAACACTTCCCAGTCCTCTCTCACAGCACAGATGGAGTTCAAGAGGGATAGGAGGACGAGAGCCCCAGTACTAAAGAAAAATAAGGTGCATCCTAGCTGGGCCTGGGGCTCTGTGGGGTTAAGACCAGTGGAAGGGACAAGAGTCTCCTGTGCAGAGTGACTATGTTGGGTGCAGGTGCAGTGGGGTGCTTTCTAATTGTAGCTCTGACAACATCATGGGAAGGGGGTTCAGGGTAGAGCCTTGGGGTGTGGGAGATGCGAGAAGGAGAGCCTGGCCATCACGGCAGATTGTGATGATAACTTTTGTTTTTCCTTCTTGTGTTGTGTTTGGCACCAAGGGAAAAGAAATGTGTGGTGGGGGTGGGGGACAGAGTCCATCTCGGTGGTGAGATGGAAAGCGAGCGAGAGCGCAAGCGTTGTTGATGCCAGGCAAGACCTGTCCAGCTGGGAGCGGAGCAGCTGTCACTGTCTGTGAGATCAGTGTCTGGTTTGGTGAGGGCTCTGGTCACAGCCCCCCTGGCTCCAGGCAGGGACTTCCCGTTAGCTGGGTGTGGGTTTGTTTAAAAAAAGAACAAAAAAAACAAGAAAAAGGGTTTCCTGACTAGCTGTGGATTCAAGGGAGTTGATGTTGCCATTTGCGGGGGCTGTTCATCTCTCTGGCCAGCAGTGGTGTTTGCTCCCTAGCAGTAGTTGGGTCCATGAGGGTGACTCTTGTTCTGAGTTTTGTTCCTTCCTCCTAGGTTTCTCTCTCTCTCTCTTCGCTGTGTTGGCCAACTGACACTCAAACACTCTCTCTCTCCTTTCATGAACACCTGTCATGTTCAGTTGCCTGCATCCTCTTCCTCTGCGCCTCCCCTCCCCTCCCCCCCAGTTTCCTATGGACTAGTCTGGGTCTATCTGCCTATCATAGAATCCGAGAATATCAGGGTTGGAAGAGCCCTCAGGAGGTATCTAGTCCAACCCCCTGCCTAAATCAGGACCAATCCCAACTAAATCATCCCAGCCAGAGCTTTGTCAACCCTGACCTTAAAAACCTCTAAGGAAGGAGATTGCACCATCTCCCTAAGTAACCCATTCCAGTGTTTCACCACCCTCCTAATGAAAAAGTTTTTCCTAATATCCAACCTAAACCTTCCCCACTGCAACTTGAGACCATTGCTCCTTGTTCTGTCATCTGCTACCACTGAGAACAGTCTAGATCCATCCTCTTTGCAACCCCCTTTCAGATAGTTGAAAGCAGCTATCAAATCCCCCCTCATTCTTCTCTTCTGCAGACTAAACAATCCCAATTCCCTCAGTCTCTCCTCATAAGTCATGTGCTCCAGCCCCCTATTCATTTTTGTTGCTCTCCACTGGACTCTTTCCAATTTTTCCACATCCTTCTTGTAGTCTGGGGCCCAAAACTGGACCCAGATGAGGCCTCACCAATGTCGAATAGAGGGGAATGATCACGTCCCTCAATCTGCTGGCAATGCCCCTACTTATAGAGCCCAAAATGCCATTAGCCTTCTTTGCAACAAGGGCACACTGTTGACTCATATCCAGCTTCTAGTCCACTGTAACCCCTTGATCTTTTTCTGCAGAACTGCTGCCTAGCCACTCGGTCCTTAGTCTGTAGCAGTGCATGGGATTCTTCTGTCCTAAGTGCAGGACTCTGCATTTGTCCTTGTTGAACCTCATGAGATTTCTTTTGGCCTAATCCTCTAACTTGTCTAGGTCCCTAGGGCTGGGTGGGGGAAGCAGGGCCGGCTTTAGGCCGATTCAGCCGATTCGGCTGAATAGGGCTCCGCGCCGCAGCTCTCCACCCCGCCCCCAGCTCACTTCCCCCTCCTCCCCTCCCTTGAACGCTCTGCCCCCTGCTCCTCCCCCGCCCCTGCTTCTGAAAAGAAGCAGGGGCAGGCAGGCAGCACCAGGTAAGCTTGGGTGGTGGGGGGTGTGAGAAGGGCTCCGGGGAGACGCGGTGCGGCCCAGTCCAGCCCCGGCCGAGCACCTCCGGCCCCAGCAGCTCCAGCCCCGGGGCGCCGATCCGGCCTGCTCGGCTCGGCTCCAGCCCAGGCCCCGCGGCCCGGTTCGGGCCCGGCCCGTGTCCAGCCCCCGCGGCTCGGCTCCGTCCCGGCCCCCACGGCTTGGTTCCGGCCCGGCTTGGCTCCGGCCCGGCTCGTGCCCGGCCCCTGTAGCTCAGCTCCGGGTCCGGCCCGGCCCCCACGGCTCGGCTCCGGGCCCGGCCCAGCTCGGGCCTGGCCCCCCCGGCTCAGCTCCAGCCCGGCCCTGGCTGAGCGGCTCCGGGCCAGACCCAAGCCCCACGACCCCGGCTGGAGCCCTGGCTAGAGCAGGGCCCAATTCCTGGGGGTGGGGCTTGCGGCAAGCCACGCCCCCAGGAATCGGGCCCTGCTCTTGCTAAAGCCGGCCCTGGGGGGAAGTTCCCCGCAGTGAGGCTTAGAGGCTCTCTGCTGCAATCGGGCCTGTGAGGTATTAGTCTTGCAGTATTTGTTCAGTGCTGATGGATTGGCTGTAGGAGCTGTGTCTGGGGAGTTCCCACAGAACTGCCCGGTGGAAAAAGGGGGCTGTTTAGTTCTGCTGACTTTGCAGCTGGACGCAGCCTTCTGTGTCCTAGTGCCGGTGGTGCTCCCCATCTGTGTGCTGGGAGGGGCCATCCTGTTCTCTGTACAGCAGGGAGTGCATGTGCTGGGGCGGGGGGGGGACTGGGGGAAATAAGCAGTAGGGAAGGAAGGGGGTGGGATGGTGGGGAGATGGACAGTGGGGAAGGGGCATGGGATGGGGAAGAGAAGGGGATGAGGAATGCGGGGACAGGGGAGAACCGGGAGCCCGGCATGCAGCATCCCCTTGGCAGCAGCTGAGGCTCGCCCGTTAAGCAACCCCATCGAACCCTCCCCCTGACTAGCCCCACCTGCCCTGCATCTGTACCCACCCACCCCACAGAGCCCCAGCCAGCTTCACTTGGACCCCCACCCCAATGAGCCCCACCTCCCCTGCACCCGCCCTCCCGCTGACCTCTCCACACCTAGACACCCCCTGCTGAGCCCCAAGCACCTTCACCTGGACCCCTCTACAGAGTCCCACTGCCCCATCAACCCCCAACGAGCCCCTGTGCATACAGATCCCCCCCTGAGCCACCTGCACCCCGACTGCTCCACCCAGAACCCTGTTAGCCCCACCTGGATCCCCCCACACTGAGCCCCTCCAAACTTGGATCCTGCCGGGCTGAGCCTGCCTCCCACACCTGGTGCACCTGGCGCAGAGGGGCAGTGCCCAAAGGAGTTTCTGGGGCAGGCCCATCCCTTACAATGTGTCAGGGTCGGGTGCAGCCTCACTGTCGAGTCCCTGTCCTGGGAAGGGAGGGGGGAGGCTGCAGGGTGATCTCCCACCTCCATGCAGCCAGTGGCCTGGGCTCCCCCTGCCAGGCTGCAGCTTCCACGTTTGTTTATTGACAAATAACATTTGCAGAATTTTAAAATAGTGCACAGAATTTTTAATGTTTTGGTGCTGAATTCCCTCAGGAATATGGAGTGCTGGGCAGTTGAGGGGGGACTGTGAGAGGGGCACTAGGCAGTGGGGGGTGCTGGTTATAGGGCTCTACGGGCCAGAGGGGCACTGGGCATGGGAATTGCCAGGCATAAGGGGGTGGGGGTAATGGGCGGGGGGTAGTATGGCAGAGCACACTGACAGCTGACAGCGCACTGGCGTGGCCACATTTGCGGCACTTGCAGCAGCGTTGGGAGTGGTGCATTATGGGCAGCTATCCCAGCATTCAAGTGACAGCAACGTGCTTTTCAAATGGGAGGGGTGGGGTGGAGTGTGACAGGGAGTGTGTTGTGTGTATGTGGGGGGAGAGAGAGCAGGGTTTGGGGGGGCTGAGCACATCAGCATGCTGTCTTGTAAGTTCAGACAGCAGCAGACCCCCCCTCTCCCCTGCCTCTCTCTCTCACACAGCATTGCACAGTAACGGCTTGCATGCCGGCTATCAGAAAAGGGGCTTTGAAAGGGCATTTCCGCATTCCTACAGGAGTTCAAAACAGTGACAAGAGTGGCCACTTGACTTAAGGGGATTATGGGACGTTCCGGAGGCCGATCAGAGCGCAGTAACGCAACACCTCGTTCACACTGACGCCCGGGCGTTGTAGCCAAGGCGCAGCAAACGTTATTCCTCTCGCCAAGGTGGAGAACCAGGAGCGCTGTAGCCACGGAGTCAGAGCGCTCTACGCGCCATGCCAGTGTGGATGGGGAGTGAGCTAGTGCCCCCAGGCTCCTTTATTACGCTGTAACTCGCAAGTGTAGCCAAGCCCTGAGTGAGCAGTCTGTGCGTCAGGGTCTGCACTTGTGAACACACCGAGCCAGCAAAGGAATTCCTGTAAGCAGGAAGTTTCCGTTTTCAACCTTCTAGGCAAAAGGTGTGTGTGTGGGGGGGGAAAGAACCCAATCCTGCTAAAGGGAAGAATGAGTGTCCAGCCTTGAAATTGGTAGCAGCTGAGAATCTAAAAGCTAGTGTCTGTGTTGATGCAAATTACCAGGCTGGCAGGGAGAGAAAAGACTTGCTAATAGCGATTAGCACAGAGAGCCCACCCAATCAGCCAGTGAATTCTGTTAAGCAAGAAAAATCAGGGTTTGATCCTTCAGGACAAGGAGGAAAAAGAGAACTTGATTTTGCAAAGGAAAGCCACAGGTTAACCCTAAAATGCCAAAAACCCAGTGGTACTGGGCCAAAGGTGTGGCATGACAAAACTGATTGTAAATGGACACTTGCAATGGATTTGTTGTTATTGCTAATGGTAATTTTTGTAACTAATGTCTTGCTATTAGCAAGAACTGAAAAATGTACAATGTGCCTAATCTTTTGGAAAATCCCTTGAACATGTTAAGAGTAATATAAGAACATACGTTATGTTCAAAGGCCTTGTTATCCTAATGTTTCACAGTTAATGCCTGTAAACAGCATTGGAACTTTTCACAGGGGAAAAGACATTCCAGACCTGATGTGCTGTATGAAAAGGGAAACTAAGGCACACTACCATATTGCTTTCACGGCTAAATGCCAAGATTCCTATACTACGAACAACATTAATATCTACATTGGCTTGATGTTAATTGGGTTCCAAACATTTGCCAGAGCTTTTATGAATAAAGTAGCTATGTTCTTTAGCTCTTGGCAAGATCACATGAGACATACAGGAACCATGCTGCAAGAGCAGATCCAATCCACTATTGTTCTAACCAAGTTTTCCCTTGAGTTTGTAAAGAGATTCAATCATGTTATTGAACATGACTTTGATAAACCATTTCTGTTATACACTGGTACGGCTTCTAACCCAAGAGTAGCTGTAGTGAGACAGAACCCAGGATGGGGAGCTCTTGGGATGCAGTCAGGGATGTTTGTCATCCCTTTCTGCATCAATTTTGCATTTGGGGTGTGACGTTCTCGACATAATCTGTAACTATATAGATCACTGTTGCAACCACTGTTATATATTTGCAGCAAATATTGTATAAAGGTTGTCGTGTAAGGGGTCTATGGAGAGGTTATAGTTTGTTGGTTATGATTATGCTGTCTATATGTGTGTTTCATTTTTGTAGTTGAAGTTATGAATATTGGCTTTATACTGTCTGTATTTCAAACTTATGCTATGCTTCTGGGAGACACCCCAGACAAGTTGGTGTCAGCTCTGCCTAGCCTGCTTGATGGCCCATTAAGGACCATCAGCTATACAACTGACCCATTGAGAGAAGACAGATACATCTTGTGACTCAGCAAAGTATGCAGGGACTTGCCCATGTGACTCCAAACTCCATTTGGCTGTAATTTTCCACAGTAAGGACAAAGAGGTGTCCTTGCACCTGGAAGAGACTATAAAAGGCAGATGCCTCATCTCCATCTTGTCTTCAATCCTGCTTCTTACCCGTGGAGGGACTTTGCTACAAACGGAAGCTCTACACAAAGGACTGATGACCCATCCCAGCTGGGGATGTTCCAGAGACTTGATTTGAACCTGCAGTTTATTCCATCATTGCTACAAGCCTGAACCAAGAACTTTGCCATTACTGTGTGTGTAATTGATTCCATTTAACCAGTTCTAGCTCTCATCTCTATCTTTTTCCTTTTATGAATAAACCTTTAGATTTTAGATTCTAAAGGATTGGCAACAGCGTGATTTGTGGGTAAGCTCTGATTTGGACGTTGACCTGGGTCTGGGGCTTGGTCCTTTGGGATTGGGAGAACTTTTTTCTTTTATTGGGGTATTGGTTTTCATAACTATTCATCCCCATAACGAGTGGCACTGGTAATGATACTGGGAAACTGGAGTGTCTAAGGGAATTGCTTGTGTGACTTGTGGTTAGCCAGTGGAGAAAAACCAAAGTCCTCTCTGTCTGGCTGGTTTGGTTTGCCTTAGAGGTGGGAAGACCCCAGGCCTGGGCTGTAAGTGCCCTGCTTGAAGCGATTTGTCCTGAGCTGGCACTCTCCGTTGGGTCCCGCCAGAATCGCCTCGTCACAGCCTGGCTGAGAATTCCCAGCAGCAACAACTGAAGGGCAACACAGTCAGACTCCCCAATATTCAGCGTTGGTTCTAGGAGCCCTGGCCAGGGTGTTCTGGGTGCGATGGTAACCCTGCCCCACCGTGCAGGCTGGGGCAAGTCACGGAGCTCTCTGGGCTTCAGTTTCCCCAGGTGTCCAATGGGTAGAATTCCTACCTCCCAGGAGGGCGGTGGAGCTTCATTAATCAGGGGGAGTAAATGTTGCCGAGAGCCTCCTACTCAGGGGACGTAGAAATGAATTCTGCCAGAGACCTCCCTAGGCCAATCTAATTCACGGGGGAGGCACTCAGATGTGTGGGGATGGGCAACAGGATCAGAGCTTGGGAGAGACAGAGAGAAAAGTGCAAAGCCAAATTCCTCCTGATACTTCAGCTGGACAAACAAGGCCCTGCAGCATGTCTGAGGAAACCATGTCTGCTCCTGGAGCCTAATATGGAGGCCCATCAGCAGACAAGGTAAGTGCTGCGCTGCCAGGGCTGGGGCTATCGGCACCTTCAGTGTGGCTAGGCTGTGCTTCATTATTAACCCCACTCCTTTGTGCACAGAATGTTGGGACTCTGGGAACAGATGGGGCCAAGCTGAAAACCAATAAACCTCTGTTCCCAGAGAACCCAGGAAAAGGAACAAAAGATTGTCATCGAGAAGGTTTGAGGGTCTGGAAGGATGGATTAGCAGCTGCATATATGTTGACTTATTCTCAGCTATTTCAATATCTGGATTTTAGTAGCGTGGGGAAAATAACCAGTAAACTTTAATTGTAGAATTTCCCATACTATTTATAACATCCAGTCAGAAGTTGGGCCACCAACACAATAACAAAGAAATCACACCGAGACCCATGACCAATGTAGGCTACAGTTGATTTAAACCCCGTTCCTGGAAAGGAATTGCAGGGGGGAATATACACATCTATTGTATATAGCCCAATGGGGGCATAGTAGAATTTGTAGAGAGTTTTGAAGTCTATCTCCATGAGATGATTTCTGAGAGAACTACCAAGATGACAGCCAGGGGATGGGAGTGGAGCTGTATCACTTTCAATAGCTTAAGATTTCTTTCTTCTGCATTATTTGATCTCATTTATGTATGTTTCAGTCATGTAAATTCTGAGATAGATATTGTCTCAATACACATACATTAGCCAATCATTACATGAGACAAAAGGTTTAGATTCACAACTTGAAGGCAAGGAGTGTATTGAGGGAACTCCAAGGGAAATACTATTTATGGAGATATCAATCTAAATTCTACACGTGTTTTGTTATCTCCCCTTTAGGTTCTATCCATGTAAATTCACCCATACTCGTCTGCTGAAAGATCAAATCATGGAAATCTGCCTCCAGAGAACGTGGAAGGCTGACGCAGACGGGGAACTGAAAGATGCCCACATTCAAATCAAAACAGACCGTTGAGAAGTGACTGTTGCAACGCTGGCCCCCACCAGTCCCTAGGACAGGGGTGGCCAACCTGAGCCTGAGAAGGAGCCAGAATTTACCAATGAACATTGCCAAACAGGAATATGTCAGCAGCCCCACATCCACTACCCCCCTCCAGCCCCCAGCACCTCCCGCCCACCAGCAGCCCCGCCAATCACCGCCTCCCACTCCCTCCCCGCTCCTCCCACCCGCCACAATCAGCTGTTTTGCAGTGCGCAGGAGGCTCTGGTGAGGAGGGGGAGGAGCGAGGGCATGGCAGGCTCGGGGGAAGGGGCAGGGGCCTTGGGTGAAGGGGTGGGGTGGTGACAGGACCTGGGGCAGAGCAGGGGGCTGAGCAGTGAGCACCCCACAGCATATTGGAAAGTTAGCATCCGTAGCTCCAGCCTCGGAGTCAGTGCCTATGCACGGAGCCGCAAAGTAACCTCTGAACAACCACAATGGCTCCGGATGCACAGGTTGGCCACCTCTGCCCTAGGAAAAGGAGACACCAACCTGTCATGTGCGATCTAATGAGCAGGAAAAGAATCTGGGAGCCTAGAGCCCCCACAAGGAAAAATTAGTGGGTGTTTAGCACCCACTGGCAGCCAAGCTCTGCCCTGCCCGCAGTGCATCTCACCCGCCGGTGGCCCCACTGAGCAACTCCTCCCGCTCCCTCCCAGCACTTCCTGCCCACTGCAAAACAGCTCTTTCATGGAATTCAGGATGCTCCGGGAGGGTAGGGGAGGAGCGAGGACATGGCATACGTGGGGGAGGAGATGGGAAAGAGGCGGGGTGGGGGTTGGGGGAAGAGGTGGGATAGAAGTGGGACGGGGGGGAGCAGGGGCAAGAAGAGAGGGTGCCGGGGGTTGGGGGAAGGGGTTGATTTGGGGGTGCGGCCGGGGCAGAGCAGGGGCAGGAAAAGGTGGGGCGGAGCTTTGGGGAAAGGGTGGAGTGGGGGCAGGGTCTGGGGTAGAGCGGGAGTTGAGCACCCACTGGCCAGAGGGGAAGTCGGTGCCTACTGAGGGGATGGACAAAGGACTGATAGAATCATAGAATATCAGGGTTGGAAGGGACCTCAGGAGGTATTTAGTCCAACCCCCTGCTCATGGCAGGACCAATCCCCAACTAAATCATCCCAGCCAGGGCTTTGTCAAGCCTGACCTTAAAAACCTCTAAGGATGGAGATTCCATCACCTCCCTAGAGAACCCATTCCAGTGCTTCACCACCCTCCTATTAGGAAATAGTGTTTCCTACTATCCAACCTAGACCTCCCCCACTGCAACTTGAGACCATTGCTCCTTGTTCTGTCATCTGCCACCACTGAGAACAGCCGAGCTCCATCCTCTTTGGACCCCCCCTTTCAGGTAGTTGAAAGCAGCTATCAAATCCCCCCTCACTCTTCTCTTCTGTAGACTAAATAAGCCCAGTTCCCTCAGCCAATCCTCATACGTCATATGCCCCAGCCCCCTAATCATTTTCCTTCCCCTCCGCTGGACTCTCTCCAATTTGTCCACATCCTTTCTGTATTGAGGGGCCCCAAACTGGACACAATACTCCAGGTGTGGCCTCACCAGTGCCGAATAGAGGGGAATGATCACCTCCCTCGATCTGCTGGCAATGCTCCTACTAATGCAGCCCAATATGCCGTTAGCCTTCTTGGCAACAAGGGCACACTGTTGACTCAAATCCAGCTGCTTGTGCATTGTAATCCTCAGGTCCCTTTCTGCAGAACTGCTGCTTAGCCAGTCAGTCCTCAGCCTGTAGCGGGGCATGGGATTCTTCCGTCCAAAATGCAGGACTCTGCACTTGTTCTTGTTGAACCTCATCAGATTTTTTTTGGCCCAATCCCAATTTGTGTAGGTCACTCTGGACCCTATCCCTACCCTCCAGGGTATCTACCTCTCCCCCCAGCTTAGTGTCATCTGCGAACTTGCTGAGGGTGCAATCCATCCCATCATCCAGATCATTAATGAAGATGTTGAATAAAACCAGCCCCAGGACTGACCCAGGGGAAAGCGGGGGAGGGAGTGGAGGAGAGGAGGCCCACGGTGAGCGGAAGGGGCCCCACAGAGCAGGGGTGTCGTGCAGGAGAGGGAGAACTCAGCCAGGCAGCGGTGGGCGATGGGGGCTGGGAGAAGGGGATAAGCAGATACAGGAAGAGATGGAGCACAGGAGGGGCCACCGGGCCCAGGCATCTGGGGCCTGGCTGGCTGCTGTGCCAGGGGAGGCTTAGCCTCCCCGCCTATTATACCCACGGCCTGTGCTTCCTCTGAGGGATCTCCAGTGTCAATGTTCCCCGGAGCTCGCCTTCCCTGACAGGCCTGAGCAACCAGAGCTTGTAACTAGACCACTCACAGCCTCCCCGCGGGGAGCGTATGGACACAAACAGGCTGGAGACAAGTGATGGCAGAAATCACTGGGGACTCGGGGAGCTGAGGAGGGGGCCACACCCCACAGGAGCTGAATTTCTGACTCGGGGCTGAGTAGTGCAGGTTGGATGCGCAGCACAGCTGTGAGGCTGTCTGCTGCGATCGATCCCCCGGGGGTCGATTTAGTGGGGGTCTAGTGAAGACCCACTAAATCGACAGTGGAGCGCTCTCCGGGAGACTCGGGGACTACACCGGGAACGCCAGGAGTAAGGTAAGTCTCCCGTCGGCCCAGCACAGAGTAGACACAGCAGTAAGTCGACCTAAGCTACGTCGAATCCAGCTGTGTTATTCACGTAGCTGGAGCAGCGTCACTTAGGACGACTTACTGCGGTAGGACAGACACTGCCTGAGGCCTGAGTTTCCACTGCAGTCTGGATGCTCAAACACCGGATTGGCAACACAAGTCCCCAAGCCCAGGCCACACAGAGACAGGCTCAGTGTGCAGTGTGGACACCCCCTCACACAAGCCCAGGATTGTCAAATGAGGAAATCCTTCCTTTCGTTTGACTTGCTGGCAGAGGAGCCCAGTGATATTGGAGCTCCCCAAGCGTCAGTGACAAACGCAGCGCTCCAGCCACTGAGCTCTAGGGCTCCCTGCTGAAAGAAACGCTTCAGGAGGGACAGGTCAAAGAGAGGTGCTGGTCTTTGGCCAAGGGCAGGGAGTCCCACCCTCAAATAGAGACCATTTCCCTCGTTGTCTGTCTGTGCTGGGGCAGGAGCAATAACACGGCCTCCTGCATTTGCTATTGCAGAGAGTGGTTTCTGACGGTCTCCTCAAACACAGGGTGTGAAACAGGCCTCAGACCTGACTGGCTGTAAACAAGAACTACGCAGCTAGACTGAGCCAGCTGAGAATTCAGATGTGCCCCTTGCCTAGAGCGATGGACTGAGCTGTGAGGGGACTGGAACCTGAGCTCCCAATGTTTAACTGGCACTCGTTCAGCATCTTTCCTCCGAGTGCTGTCACTGTAGGTTAAATACTCCAGCACCGGACTCCCTGCCAGCTCTGGGCCCCACAAGCTTTCCTTGGGACTGGATTCTGTACAGCAGGGGTGCAGGGAACCAGCAGGTGCATGTGACTCCTTGGTGAGGTTTTGCGTGCAAGGTGTGTGTGTGAATCTTTGTGTGTCAGAAGCAATGAGTGTGGCACTCTCACTGAACCGACAGAGGGCCACGGTGGTTGGAGCGAGACAGCAGAAGAATAAAGGGGCAACGATGGGCATAACGATGATGATTGTGTTGTGTTTCATTCTTTAGATCTGGTGCCACCGCCCATCCCTTTAGCCTTGTAGTTTACCAAGGGTAAAACTAACCATCTGTTCAGATACAAGGGAGTGTTTGTGTTCATTTCCGCTAGCTACACAGGGGTTTGATGTTGCTGCTTTCAATCCTCCAGCTCTGCCGGGATAAGGAACAATTCAGGCCGTCACTGAACTGAAGGAGGGAGATGATTTTCTGACAGGGAGGGACGTCTCCTCTTCAAGGTGTTTGGCAGGCAGCCTCCTTCCCAGCTCTGTCCTGACAACAGCCAGTTGAAAAGAGACCCTCCCCAGCCCTCCTCAGCCTGGTGAAAATGAGCCAGTGAGTGAGTGTGGGGGAGAGCAAGCGAGGGAGGGAGAAGGAGTGAGCGGACCGGGACCTCGGCGAAGGGGCGGGACATGGGTGGTCAGTTTTGTTGGGTCAGAAAGTTGGCAACCCTAGATCCAGGGGAATCATCCACTGTGATTCTCTTCTCAGTGAATTATCACTTCACATTAAAAAGAACAGGAGTACTTGTGGCACCTTAGAGACTAACAAATTTATTAGAGCATAAGCTTTCGTGGACTACAGCCCACTTCTTCGGATGCATACAAGTACTCCTTTTTGCGGATACAGACTAACACGGCTGCTACTCTGAAACCTGTCACTTCACATTGTTTGCTCAGACCAGCCTCCCCGGCCCACTCACTGCTGTGCGGGGCTGTAAGTGTGTCCATTGCTGGACAGCATGAATTCCTGCCCATTTCCCTTCCGAATGGAGCAGGATTGGAGTGTGTTTGTGTTAATGACATTGCTGTAGATTGTTGTTCGTTCCCCATCTTGACAATTCAGACAGTCCCTTTCCCATTCAGAACTCCATCATATCGTTCCAATAGCAGGGGTCCGGTTTTCTCTGGGGCACTGACATGTTTCAGGGGGTTGGTGAGTGAACTCAGCCTTGCATTCCGTCCTTGATGAGGCGGGGCAAGGGTGGTCAGTTTTGTTGGGTCAGAAAGTTGGCAACCCTAGATCCAGGGGAAACAAACACCCAACGAGGCTGGCCAGGGGCAGGACATCAGCTCGGAGGGGAGGGGTGGGGGTGGCAGTGACATCACAAAGGCCTGTTACAGGAACTCAGCCTATTGGGCAAAGGTGGTGGGGAGGGGATGACCTCACAGAGAGACCCTCACATCAACTGGGCAGGACAGAGGTGCAGGGCCAGGCCAGTCTCTGAGACCCCCCCGGCTTTGCTGCCGCAAGTCTCCTTCGCGAGGTCTCTCCTCGAGGACTGAGAGAGAATTAGGATTCACAGATGTGAGCATGAGGAGGAACCTCTGTGGAGTTTTCTCCTTTCCTACCATTGATTGTGCCAGAAAACAAACTTCCCTTTTACAAGGTAAGAGGCCCAGAGAGGTTTGGAACCTGTTCAGTCTGATCCCCCTGGTGCAGGCAGCATTCTAGGCCCAGAAAACACTGGCTTGAGGGGGCAGAATTTGATTTCCTACCTAGGACATTGATGCTTGGAATCCCTGGGGACATTGGAGTTTATCCTTTTTGGTTTCCCTTTTCCTCTCTCCTCCCTCCTTTCTCCTCTTCTCTTGCTTCTTTTTCCCCTTTCCCCGGCTTCCCTCCCTCTACCAAGGAGGGGTGTGTGTGGAGTGTGGATGGGGTGGGGGGTGCTCTCATTGCGGGAGGTCCTCACAAAGAGGTGGAGCTGGATTTGAGAGTGATCCCCTCTGATGGTGACCTGAGCCGTCCTTTGGGACATCTGGTGAGACCTCTCACCCTCCCGCCCCTCAGAGTCTCAGTGCTGATTGGCCGAGCAGGGGGCTATCAACAGTGAGGAGACTCAGGTCCTTTTGGTCTCTTTTCAAATCAGGCAAATAAGTCACAACCAATCCAATGTATGGGATTAATCTTGCTGCTTCTCTCCATTAATTATCTCTTAGCAGTTCATGATTTCCTCTAATGTTCTAGGTCTTCTAAAATACTTGCTGAATAATTACTATGAACCACTGTTGGTCTGTAGCTCACTTGAGAGCACTTTATTCTGATCAGTCACTGTATGAAATTCAAGATGTGACAGATAGGTTGAAAGTCAGGAGGAGTGTTTCCTCTAATTTTTTGGGTCCCCATGTGCGGAATGAATTCTGTTGTGTGCACCAATATGGAGGTGAGGTGTGACACATCACCTGTATATTGGTGCACATTACAAAATTCCTTCTGCACCTGGATGATGTGTGGCAGGGGTGAGGCTGAAGGGTTCGGAGTGTGGGAGGGGACTTGGGGGGGCAAGGGTTGGAGTGCAGGGGGGTGAGGGCTCTGGCTGGGGGTGCAGGCTCTGGGGTGGGGTTGGGAATGAGGGGCTCAGGGCTAGGGCAGAGGGTTGTGGTGCTGGGGTGTGAGGGCTCCAGCTGGCGGTGTGGGCTCTGGGATGGGGATGGGGATAAGGGGCTCAGGGCTATGGCCGAGGGTTGAGGTGCAGGGGGGTGAGGGCTCCGGATGGGGTTGTGGGCTCTGGGGTGGAGCTGGGAATGAGGAGTTTGGGGAGCAGGTTGCCTGAGGGAGAGAGGACTCCCCCAGCCCTTTCTCCCCACAGCAGCCCAGGGCCAGATGAGAGGGCCCCTGTCTCCTAGCCGCAGCACCTCTGGTGGGGCTGGGCTGGGGGAGTGGACAGGATGTATTTTTCCTAAGTCAAAAGGGGGAAGGGAAGGAGTTATGCTTCAGTTTTTACCTCATAAACTTAAATCCTGTCTAACCTACAAGATGCTATGGGAATAAGACAGCATGTCATGTGGTGACATCACAAGAGCAGAGGGTGTGAGAACTGCAGCAACCGAGAGGGCAGGGGATTTAGAGTCAGATTGCTTCAAATGCTGCATTCGTCGGCTGGCATTTAACAGCAACGCTTAGCTAACAGAATGGAGAAAGGAATTCTCTGCTAAAGATTCAACCTGCCCCTTTGGCCAACTCCACCCCTTCCCTGAACAGAGTGTGCTCAGAACAACACCCCCCAACACACACACACACACACAAGCCCACAGGTGGGCACCCAGCACAAAGCAAGGGAGTGGGTTGCTTGGCTTGTTTTACTTTTTACTTTGCAGAAGGTTTTTTAAAAAGCATTTTCTGCTCCTGCTCCCCATGGTGAGGAAGCAGATGGTTGTGGGGAAGGGAACTTGAGAGTGGTGGAGCCAGGGCAGTAGGGGGAAGTTGCCGGAGGCTGAAGAGGGCAACGGGGGGCTGAAGGTGACCAGGTGCGGTGCGGGGAAGGGAACAGTTTTGGGAGGCTGAACGGGGCAATGGGGGGCAGTTGCAGGAGGCTGAAGGGGGCGATGGGGGGAAGAGGACATTTGGGGGGAGGCTAAAGGGGGCAATGGGTTGAAGGAGGCTGGGGCAGAGTGGCAGTTGTGGGGGCTGCTCATCCCCATGGGAGGGGAGGAGGAAGAGGAGCTCCCCTTGTATCAGAAGCTGTTTCCTATTAGAACTTGCAACTTCACTGTTCCTGAGCAGGGTCCTGTAATCAAAGGGGAACTAGATGGGTTCATGGAGGCCAGGTCCATCAATGGCTGTTAGCTGGGATGGGCAGGGATGGTGTCCCTAGCCTCTGTCTGTCAGAAGCTGGGAATGGGGGACAGGGGATGGGTCACTGGATGATTCCTGTCTGTTCATTCCCTCTGGGGCACTTGGCACTGGCCGCTGTCAGCAGACAGGACACTGGGCTAGATGGACCTTTGGTCTGACCCAGTCTGACCGTTCTTATCTTCTAATGTACTTCTCACATGCTCAGTAACATCTGCAAGTTGCTGCCCTCACGCGCCATCAGAATCTGCTCCCTGCAATCAAAGGCAGGGAAAATCCCCCTAAAGGGGGGAAATCGGAGGGGAGGGATGGGCAGAGGGACAAAACTGGGACAGGATCAGGGGTTCAGACTGGGGTGGGGCTGCCCTGCCAGGTAGGTGCAGAAGGGAAAACCCCCAGATAGAGGGAGGCAGAGGGGATAAAAGTTACGACGGGTGGGGGGAGCCATCAGCAGCAGTTCCAAACTAGGGTGTGGTGGAGGGTAGAAGGACTTGTGTTCCTCACTGGATGGTCCATCTCAGCACCCCCTCCCTAGGGCGTGGTGTTAAAGGCCCTGGGTGGCCCAGTGCCCAGCTCTGCTCTAGCTGAAATGGTGACTGAGCTGCCAAGGGAGACTTGATCCAGGGAAATAATTTAAACCTCCCCCCTCCCCCCATCATAAAACAAACTGATGATCATCAGTTCATCACTTCACCACTGAACTGCCCAGTGCCTGGCTTGGAGATGGGGGCAGGAGGAGAGAGACAAGAGTGAGATTTCAGCATCTCCAGTTAGTCCCACGGCTCCAGTAGCCCCAACAAACACTGTGGGGTTTTAATTCATAGCTGTTGTCGGTTTTGGGGAGACCTTGGTGCACCAGCGGGGGAGGGTGTCTGACGGGGTGGATGGTCTGGCTCAGGGTGGGGGGGTGGCACAGCTGGGAGGTGGAGGGGTCTGTGTGGTGTGGGAGGGTAGGGGATGGATCGGTGCTGTGGGAGAGGAGAGGGGGGTTGTTGGCAGGGGGCGATTGGGTTGTACGGATGGGGCCTGGGTCTGGGAGGCGCCTGGGGGAGGGAGAGGCTATAGGGGACTTGGATCGGGGGCTTGGGTCAATGGCATGGCTGTGGCTGTTGGGCTGGGAGGTAGTGAGGGGCAGCAGCATGGCTGCCCCCAGGGGGACACAGCACGGCTGTGGGGGGCTGTGGGAGGTGGGGCTGTCGGGTGGCACAGCTGGGTGGGGTGGCTGCACCCTGGCTTGGGGCGAGGAGGACAGTCGGTGGGGGATTGTGGAGTGGTGGGCCACACTGGGGCCTGGGGGCTTGTGGGGGGAAGCCCCATGGGGCTGTGGGTGGGGTAGTGGGGTGGCACCAGACCCCCCGGCCAGACCCAGGGACTCCAGCTCGCCAGGGCCCAGGAGGCGCCGGGCGGAGCGAGCCGGGGCCCAGCCCAGCAGCAGGAGTGAATTGCGGGCACTGCCTTGCCAGCCCCCCAGGCCTCGGCTGCTGCCGCTGTGGCCCCCCGAGTCCTGGCTGCGGGCGGGGGAGGGACATTCCCGCTGCCCCCCCAGAGACTCTCCCCAGGCAGAGACCCCGGCCCGGCCCCCCTGACTGGGACCCCGAGCCCCCCCAGCAGTGCCCCACGTGGGGAGAAGGGGAGACCTGCCCCCCGCAGGGAGCTGCTCCCGGTGCAGCCTGTGCGGGGCGGGGGGCCCAGGCTGCTCCCAGCGGGGCGAGTCCCGGCCTCGGGCAGAGGGAAGCGGCTGCAGCGCCCAGGGTTTGCAGCGGGTAGGGGAGGGGCAGCGACATGTGGGGAGCCGGGGGGAGGGGGAAGGGTTGTGGGAGGGGGCAAGAATTGGGGAACAGGGATGCAGGAGCGGGGTGAGCAGGGATGTGGGAGGGGGCAGGAAGGGGGAGGAGGAAGGGTGATGTGGGAGGGGGCAAGAGAGGAGTGATGGGGGATGAGGGAGGGGGCAGGAATTGGGGAACAGGGATGTGGGAGGGGGGTGAGCAGGGATGTAGGAGGGGGCAGGAGGGGGAAGGGAATGTGGTAGAGGGCGGGAGGGGGGGTGACCGGGGATGTGGGAGGGGGTAGGAATTGGGGAACAGGGATGTGGGAGAGGGGTGAGCAGGGATGTGGGAGGGGGCAGGAGGGGGGTGACCGGGGATGTGGGAGGGGGTAGGAATTGGGCAACAGGAATGTGGGAGGGGGTGGGAGGGGTGTGACCAGGGATCTGGGAGGGGGTAGGAATTGGGGAACAGGGATGTGGGAGGGGGGTGAGCAGCGATGTGGGAGGGGGCAGGAATTGGGGAACAGGGATGTGGGAGGGGGGTGAGCAGGGATGTGGGAGGGGGCAGGAATTGGGGAACAGGGATGTGGGAGGGGGGTGAGCAGGGATATGGGAGGGTGCGGGAGGGGGTGACTGGGGATGTGGGACGGGGTAGGAATTGGAGAACAGGGATGTAGGAGGGGGGTGACTGGGGATTTGGGAGAGGGCAGGAATTGGGGAACAGGGATGCAGGGGGCGGGAGGGGGCCGGGGAATCTGGGGCGCGGGAGGGAGGCTGGGGGACCACACAGGTATCGGGGCAGGGGGAGAATTCTGGGGCTCAGGGGAGCAGAGCTGGACTAGAGGGAAACTCTGAGTGTCCGATAAAGGGAAGAAAAGGGGGGCTGTGGGGGAGGGGCTGTGGGGGGGCTGGAGGGAGACTATGGAGCAAGCAGAGACTGGCTGGGGAGGGCAGAGCCAGAGGGCAGGAGGAGGGAGGGGGGGCAGAGATACAATGGCAGCTCCCCCAGCCCATGTGGTAGGAGATTGGGCGGGGCTGCCCCGCCCAGCAGCCACTGGGAATCTTTTTCCCTAGACATGGTCAAACCAGGGATATCAAAGGTGAACCAGGAAGTACTGGGTTTACTGGTTTGCTTACCGGTTAACCGGACCTTGCCAGTTAACCCCACTGACCGGCCAGCCCCCCTGGGCCAGAGGAGTCCCGGCCGCAGTGGGCTGGGGGGTGTGGGGCAGCCCCACACCGGTGGGCAGGCAGGATCAATATTGGAAACTGTTTGGATTTTTGATTATTTCTTTATTTGGTAACTTTAACTTTACATGAGTTTCCCTAGTGTTTTTGTGTTGTCAAATATACATGATTATTTTTTCCTAAACAGTCTGTTTGAGAAACCTAAAAATCCATATTTAAACATTTGCTTTGTCATACAGGACCTCTGCAGTGAAAGGACACATTGGAGGCCCGGAAATTGTCTTTTGACGCTCACGTGTGTTATGGAACTGCCGGTATGAATTTTGCTAGTTGATTTAGCGTGGGCGTGACATTTTTCAGCTGTTCCCAGTAGTTCAATATGTTTTCTTTCTTATGGAGACGTGGCCCATCTGTGAATGAATCAGGAATTGGCCCAATCCTTTTTTGAGCTTTCCATCATCCAGATATCGCTTCCTTTTTAGAGATTTCACAAGCGTTCAGAAGACATTCCAATTCATCTTTCAGTTTCAGACATGTCTGACATTGATTCTCTGACATCATTATTTCTGACTCAAGCATTTCCATCTTCATCCACTTTTTGGTGTCATGAAATTTTGCCTTGACTTTGTCCTCTGCTGACAGTGGGGGTTGATGTCTAGGATGAAGATATATGTGTGAGAGAAATGGCTCCTGCTCGGTCCCCTTCCTCTTTTTCTCCACGGCCACTGCCTGCCAGCAAGAGTCCTTTTCCTCGACCTCCCTCTGTGCCGTGGGGCCACTAAATCGCACCTAGACAGCCAGCTGCATCCCAATCCCCCATGCTGAAGCCTCCCTGCCAAAGTCCTGCACGTGGCGCCACAACTCGCTGGGAACTTGACTTCTTGTGCCCAGAGAGTCTCTACCCCTCAGTAGATGACCCGAGAAACAGTGTCCATCCCCCTTTTCTAAAGAAGGCTTTGGCGAGGCTTTTCCCCTGTGGCCTAAGGGTGAAGGCAGCTGACTTCAGATCAGGCAATTGAGGGGTCAAGTCCCTTTGTGGTTGTGCTTGCTTAGTTTTCCCTTTGTGCCGAAATTCCTGCTTTCTTCAGGCCTGGAACCTCTTCTTGGCCGCTCAGGCCCATGCTCTGGTTTCAGCTAGAGCCCCAGGACGGAATTGGGGCCAGGGCCAGCTCTAGGTTTTTTGCTGCCCCAAGCAAAAAAAGTTTTGGCTGCCCCCTGTCCCAGCCCTTGGCTCCTTGCTGCACCCCCGTGCCGCCCCAACCCTGGACTCTCCCCCACCACCCGCACCCCCCTGCTGCCCCAGCCCTGGGTTCTCCCCCCCACAATCCGCACCTCTCTGCCGCCCCAGTGCTGGGCTCTCCCCCCACACACCTCCCTGCTGCCCCAGCTCTGCGCTCCCCCGTATCCCCCCGCCATTGTCCCCCACACACAACTTCTGCCGCCCCAGCCCTGGGCTCTCCCCCCCTGACCTGCACCCCCCTGCCACCCCAGCCCTGGGCTCTCACCCTCCCACCCACACACCCTGCTGCCCCAGCTCTGGGTTCCCCCCTACTCCCCCCACCATTGCCCCCCACACACACCTCCTGCTGCCCCAGCCCTGGGCTCCCCCCCCCACCTGCACCCTCCTTCCGCCACAGCCCTGGGTGACTAGTAACTCGCTCCCAGGGCGGGTCATTCCGCAGGAATTTTGGATGTGCACAGAACACAGACAGGATTGGTTCCCATATGATTAAAGAACTGCAGTAAAGTGGAACAATTTTCAGCTTGTGTGATTGGAGGATATCTGGATGCATATTATAAGACTGTCCTACATAAATGAGGAAAAGTTGAGGTCCCTTTATTATTCTTTTGTTCCACTCTTTCTTTCTATGGGGAATTTGCCAATGCAATATCACTGTCTTCCTTTCAAACAAACAAACAAACAAACAAACAAACAAACAAACAAACAAACAGCAATGGCTGTTGAAAATAGCAATTCCAGTCCTAATAACCACTGGGAAGCATTTCTTGCTCAATTTTATCCTACTTTTTCTACAGCAAGTTACAGTGGATCAGTATATTTGATTTGGGAGAAATGAAGTAACAGCTGCCCAAACTGAGCTTGAGCACGCCTGAATTTTGAGGTGTTCAAATCTGGAAGGCAGGTGCTCGGGGGGGGAAGGGGACTGTGGCTCCGCGGGGGAGCACGGCAGCATATATGCTGGTCTGAGTGGCATGGTAAGGGGGCTGGGGGGTTGGAGAACGGGTAGCGGGTTCCGGGGGGAGCAGTCAAGGGACAGGGAGCAGGGGGAGTTGGATGGGGTGGTGGTTTGGGAGGGGGGCAGTCAGGGGCAGGGAGAAGGGGGGGGTTAGATGGGTCAGGGGGCCGGGGGGGCAGTCAGCAGTTGGATAGGCACGGGAGTCCCAAGAGTTTGTCAGGGGACAGGTAGGGGGTGGGGTCCTAGGGGAGAAGTTGGGGGGGAGTCTCAGGAGGGGGCAGTTGGGGACAAGGACCAGTGGGGCTTAGATGGGGGTGGGGTCCTGTGGGGCAGTTGGAGCAGGGGGGTTGGATAGGTTGGGGTTTCTGTGGGGGCAGTCGGAGTGGATGGTGGCAGGTTGGGGCTACCCTCCCTCTCCATGGAGTGTCCTATTTTTGGAATGTTAAAATATGGAATCCCTATTCACAGTGCAGCTCTCCATTCACTGCAGCATGAGGTCTCAGGTACCTCCCTCCCTCCCGCTCTTTCCTGTTGGTAGTGGCCAAGGGAATGCTGGGAAATGTAGTTCTTTCCCTGCTCCAGGGCTGGCTCTATAGGCAGGGAGCTAACCAAGGAACTACAGCTCCCAGGGACCCCTGTTGGTTCTCAGCTCCCATGCTGGATCCCTGCCGCCCCTGCAAATGGGCTGCCCCAAGCATGTGCTTGCTTTGCTGGTGCCTAGAGCCGCCCCTGCATAAGACATACGCACAACGACACCGTGCTAAGGTCGTACAAGCAACCTTCATTCTGGTGTTTCCTAATGTTTAAAGGCCTGGTCTGCACACAGTTCTTGGTAGTTCTAGAACTATTTTGGGTAGGGATGCATTTATTTACATCTCCCTTAATAGTTGTGCCAGCACAACTTCTACTGTGCACACAGTTCTATCCTCATACAAGTGTCTTACACCAATATAGCTTATTCCCCTCACTGTACTGGTCTAAAGCACCGTTATACTGATAGGACTGTCCCCATACTAGGGGGGTTGTACTGCTTCAACTATACTAGTAGAGCTCAAGCACTACAACTTTCTAGTGTAAATAAGCCCCTGCTCACTATCACTCGTGCACCTTTATATTGAATTAGAACAAAAAAGTCAGTCTCTTGTTACGGGGGAACAGAGATTGCCTCCCCACAGGACAAATGACACTCAGATACTTATCAGAGGGGTAGCCGTGTTAGTCTGAATCTGTAAAAAGCAACAGAGGGTCCTGTGGCACCTTTGAGACTAACAGAAGTACTGGGAGCATAAGCTTTCGTGGGTAAGAACCTCACTTCTTCAGATGCAAGTCTTGCATCTGAAGAAGTGAGGTTCTTACCCAAGAAAGCTTATGCTCCCAGTACTTCTGTTAGTCTCAAAGGTGCCACAGGACCCTCTGTTGCTTTTTACTCAGATACTTGGCCCTCAGATACTGTGGTGATGGGCACCAACTGAGAAACCTCGATAAATAGCTCCATGTAGACGAACGAATGTCAGTGCAGAGGTGTCATGGGGTTGCTGGTCCTTTAAGTGGAGTCTGGGCCCAGGCTACGTATGGGAAGCTGGTTTAAAAGCAAAGAGCCCATGTAGGGCAGATGATTGTCTGTCAGGCACCTGGCCCTGATCAAAGGCCATCAGGACTCAGTGGCAAGGAGGGGCTCTTGGGACAGGCCCGTTCTGTTGCTGCAGGACGAGACCTACAGCCTGTTTAACTCTCTAAGCTGTCAGGTAAACTGATGGAGTAGAAAGGGTCCAGCTTTAGCCCCCAGCTCAGCCAATCAGCATTGAGACTCTGCGGGGCGGGAGGCTGAGGGGTCTCACCACATGGCCCAAAGGATGGCCCAGCTCACCAGTGGGGATCACTGTCAGAGCACTCTTCCTGTCCCATCGCTTTGTGAGGGTCTCCCACAATGAGGGCTAGAGAGCAGCCCCCTCCTCGCCTGTGGAGGGAGGGAAGAAGGGAAAAGGGAAAACAAAAGAGACACAAACCCCAATGTCCCCAGTGACTCTAAGGGACAAAGTCCTCAGTGGGGGAAAAATTCTCCCACCTTAACCTAGTGTTTTCCATGCCTAGAATTTGGCCGGCACCAGATGGCTCAGGCTGAACAGGTTCCAAACCGCTCGGAGGCTCTGACCTTCTCCACAGGGACGGCTGTTTTCCAGCTAAATCAGTAGTGGGAAAGGGGTAAACTCCGAAGAGGCTCCTCCTCGCGCTCACGTACCTGAACCTGAATTCTCCCTCAGGCCTCAAGGGGAGACCTCGGGAAGGAGACTGGCTGCAGCAAACCAAGGGGGGTCTCTGAGATTGCCCCTGCCCTGCAGCCTGTCCTGCCTGCCCGTTGCCCTGGACTCTCTGTGAGGTCACCGCCTCCCAACCTCTTTTCACCAATCAGCCGAGGTGCTGCAAAAGGTCCTTGTGATGTCACTGCCACACCCAGCCCTGCCCTGTGGGGCTAATGTCCTGCTCCTGCCAGCCCCTTTCCATGTTTGAGCTGCTCCCCTGTATCGCCCTCCCCCGCCACACACACACACACACACTCACTCTTAGCTCTGGGGATCAATCAGGCTACTCATGGAAACATCAGAGGCTGCTCAATGTGCCACACTCCGGTTTTCAGAGATTTCTAGACTTTAAGGCCAGAAGAGACCATTAGATCATATAATCTGACCCCTTCCATCCCCGCCTCTTGTATAGCATCTTGTATAGCACAGTGGCTAGATATCACAGACCTCTTGTATAGCACAGTGCCTAGTTTTGGACCAAAGCACACTCCAGAAAGGAATCTAGTCTTCATTGGAAGACATCAAGAGATGGAGAAACCACCACTTCCCCTGGTAGTTTGGAGGAAACTGATGCAGAGAGGGGAAGGGAACTGACCCCAAGGCCACACCTGTGAGTCTGTATCATAAGACACACGCACAACGACACCGTGCTAAGGTGGTACAAGCAACCTTCATTCTGGTGTTTCCTAACGTTTAAAGGCCTGGTCTGCACACAGTTCTTGGTAGTTCTAGATCTATTTTGGGTAGGGATGCATTTATTTACATCTCCCTTAATAGTTGTCCCAGCACAACTTCTACTGTGCACACAGTTATATCCTCATACAAGTGTCTTACATCAATATAGCTTATTCCCCTCACTGTACTGGTCTAAAGCACCGTTATACTGATAGGACTGTCCCCATACTAGGGTGTTGTACGGCTTCAACTATACTAGTAGAGCTCAAGCACTACAACTTTCTAGTGTAAACAAGCCCCTGCTCACTATCACTCGTGCACCTTTATATTGAATTAGAACAAAAAAGTTAGTCTCTTGTTACAGGGGAACAGAGATTGCCTCCCCACAGGACAAATGACACTCAGATACTTGGCCCTCAGATACTGTGGTGATGGGCACCAACTGAGAAACCTAGATAAATAGGCAGGGAGTTAACCAAGGAACTACAGCTCCCAGGGCCCCCTCTTAGTTCTCAGCTCCCAGGCTGGATCCCTGCCGCCCCTGCAAATAGGCTGCCCCAAGCACGTGCTTGCTTTGCTGGTGCCTAGAGCCGCCCCTGATTGGGGCCTAGGGCATCACAAAGGCTAGAGCATGAGCCTTAGTTGCTTCCAGGCTAGCCTTTGCCATTCCTGACTTGCCAAAGAAAATGGGCGGATGCCCAGGCTAGTGTGCAGAGCAGTTTCCCTCTTCCCAATGTGTGCCTGTCCCTCTGCTTGAGGGGGCTGCTAAATAGCACCTTTGGAGCCCGGCTGTTTCGCTGCTTCTGACAAGCTCGGGAAAATCTCCTGCCCCACTGGGAAATGAGCAACCTTGGAGCGGGAATGGTAAGAGGCCCCAGCAACGGGGCTGGCCCTGCTCTCCTACCGTCTTCTCATGTTGGCCACAGAGCATCAGCAGCTGCCCCCCATGCTGGTCTGCGGATGGCCTTTCAGTGGGTGTCTGGTGTGCCAGGGAGCAGGCTGGCTGATGTCTTTGTGGCTGTCTACAGCTCACGCGCAGGCACAGTCCTCCCCTCCTCTTGCCCCACCCTCGGTTGCTCTGTGGGTTTTAAGCCTTCCCTTGGAGCTGTCAGCACCAGCCGCCTCTGCTCTAGGAGCCCGGAGGAGGAAAGTGTGCTGGGCTCCAGCCTGGGGCTCTTCCTCCCTCCTGCCTATCAACCCTGGGCCTGGGCCTCCTTTCGTTACGCGCCATGTGGGCAAGAGTCAAAGCGCGGCAGCAAGTGCAAGGGCCAAGCTTGTGGGCATCTGGTGAAGCTGCGAGAATCGCAACCCTCAGGACTGCAGCATCTCTAGCCAGGGTGTCAAGTTCTAGGGCCCGGCCCATTGCGGCCATTCCATCAAACCAGCCAGAGCGAGGACCTGGCACCAGTGGGCGCTAGTCACCCGGCAGGAGGGGAAAGACTTGCTCTTGCACAACTCAATAGAAGGAAGCAGAGCTCCCAGGGCTTGGCCACAAGCCAACAGGGTACCCGGTGGTCCCATGGAGAGTTGCAGTGAGATGGTAGGAGTCAGACTCCTGCATGCTGAGCATTACACCAGGGGAGGGTGGGGAGCAGCTGTGTCCGGTGCAGGGCATTTGGAGTCCGGGGGCTGCGGCAGGGACGGTGGTGCCTGGGCTGCTGCTGCCCCCAGCCACGTCTGTACTGGGGAGAGAGCTGCATTAATTAATATGGAAATATACCTATCTCAAAGTTGGAAGGGACCTTGAAAGGTCATCGAGTCCTGTCCCCTGCCTTCACAGCAGGACCAAGTACCGTTCCTGACAGATTTTTGCCCCAGATCCCTAAATGGCCCCCTCAAGGATTGAATTCAAAACCCTGTGTTATGCAGGGGGTCAGACTAGATGATCAGGGCTGGCCTTAGAGCCTTTGAAACTATGAATTTATGAACCTAAAGATGGCTGTAACTGCTAATGTGAAGGATGCTGCTCCTCTCCAAGAGGAGATGCTTTGTCTGAGGTTTCCTTGGGGAGAGGCACCTGGATCCCTGTTCCCTCTTTCTCATAACCTTCCTTGGACAGAGCACATCACAGGTTCTCCCATTTTGGTCTCTAACAGGAAACCTCCATCCACCAGATCTGTAATTCCTCCCATCCTCACACAGTCGCTGGCTACATTTCCTAGCCTGACTGTGGGGTCCCATGCGGAGCAGATAAAGCACACGACCAATGTGGTTGCAAGCTGAATCCTACCTGTAACCAGTTGAGGACATAGAGTGCCTTAAAGAGACAGGCATGTGGTGTGCGCATGAGCGGGTCGAGGGCAGCTCCCCCTTTTTGTTTAAGCAAGAGCGTTTTCAGGGTAGCGTGAGAGCGCTCAACGATCGCCTGGCCGGTGGAGTTACCAGGGACGCCAGTGAGGTGGGAAATACCCCAGAGGGACAAAAACTGTGCCGTACGGCGAGAGACGTACCCAGCACCATTGTCGGTTTTAATAGAGGCTGGGACGCCCATAACTGCAAAGCATGCCTGCCAATGCTTGACAACGTCCCGGGAGCCAGTACTGGGCAACGCTGTGGCCCATAAAAACCCAGAAAAGGTATCGACTGTAACATGGAGGTGTTTAAGGGAGCCAAATTCAGAAAAAAAGGTGATATCGGTTTGCCAAATTTGGAGGGAAGACAGACCGCGAGGGTTCACCCCTAATGAGAGGGATGGTGGGAGGACATGCCGTTGACAACTGGGGCAGGATGCCACAACAGCACGGGTGGTGGCTAACGGGAGCCGGAATTGACGGGATAGGGTACGGGCAGATTGGTGGAAGAAGTCATGGGAGATACGAGCCTGGGCAAAAGAGTCGGGGACGTGGACCGAGCCAACCAACTGATCAACAAGCGTATTACCTTCAGCAAGGCCATCGGTGATACCGGAATGGCTACGGATATGCATTATAAAATAAGGACAGGAACGAGCATCGAGAAGATGCCAAAGCTGAAGGAGGGCTTGCCAAAGCTCAGGGTTAGACACATGTTTAAGAACTGACCGCTCCAGACGGCGAGTCACCCCTACCGCATAAAGGGAATCACTTATAATATTAAGAGGCACATTAGGCCATTTGACAAAGGCACGGATGATGGCACGAAATTCCAATACCTGGAGAGACCCGTTAGCCACAACCATCTCATGACGCCAAGTACCAGCATCGCGCCATAAAAGACCGGCACGAGCCGCTCTACCACTAGCATCAGTGAAGACAGTAAGGCCCTGAACCGGGGAGGAACGTTGCATGAGCACCTTCTCTAATGGGATTGTGACAGAGAGGAGACGATGAGAAGGGTAATGATGAGTGACTTGACCTGTATAACCAGATAATGCTGCAGCAAAACCAAAATCATTAGCAAGAACATGAGCATACAACGTAACATTAAACGGTATATAAAGAACATCAGGTTCTGAACCAGTGATAGCAATCACACGGGCGCGGGCTATGACAATGAGGGATGCGATGGCTTCTACATGAGTAGTAACGGTTTTGGTGGGTTGAGAGGACGGGAAGATCCATTCAAGCCCAATTAACGGATCTGGTAACTGAGGGATCCACTGAAACAGTAACGCCTCCAGAGACGCATCCCTTGAGAGAATTGCTAGTGAAATAGGAGAATTGGGATGAACACGGCCAGAATACCGATGCGCGAGCTTATCCGCGATCACTTGCAGGGCGGCATGGTGTTCGGGTAGCAATACGCGTGGCTCATCCGGACTACGGCCACCTTTTAATAAACGCAGTAGCGGAGCGAGATCAGCATTAGAAATGCCGCAGAGGCCACGGACCCACTGCAGGTCACTGACAAGCCGCTGGATGTCATGTAAATTACGCACGGTAAGGTCAATAGTTAGTTTCTGTGGCCGTACAATAGAGTCAGTGATATGCATACCCAGATAAAAATATGGCACTTGCCGTTGTACTTTATCAGGGGCGATAACAAGACCAGCAGAGCACAAAGCGGTAGTGATCTCAAGGATAGCCGCATCACAATCGAGAGCGGCCCCGGCGAAAAGAAGGTCATCCATATAGTGATAGATTACCCATTGAGGATGTGCAACACGGAGTGGTTTGATCGCCCAGGCAACATATAGTTGACAGATGGTGGGTGAGTTTTTCATCCCTTGTGGTAACACAGTCCATTGATAGCGCTGAGTAGGCTCTGCTTTATTGATAGAAGGAACGGAGAAGGCAAACTTTTCCCTGTCTGTAACATGAAGCGGAATTGTAAAGAAGCAGTCTTTTAGATCTATGACAAGTAAGGGCCAGTTATGCGGGAGCATTGTAGGGGTAGGCAGTCCTGGTTGCAGAGCTCCCATGTCCTTCATAACAGCGTTCACCGCACGAAGATCATGGAGTAAGCGCCACTTCCCCGATTTTTTGGGAATAGTAAAGATGGGGGTATTCCAAGGGCTCACGGAGGGTTCAAGGTGGCCCTTGCTCAACTGTTCCTGGACCAATTCTCGTACATGGGCGAGCTTATGGGCTGGAAGCGGCCACTGAGCGAACCATACCGGAGTAGAGGTCAACCACTCCAGCTGCAGGATCGGCCGCCCCTCAATGGCCGCTAAGCAAAAGGAGAAGTCTGTAGTACAATCCCCCACTGGCTTAAACAATCACGTCCCAGCAGCCAGACAGGGGCAGGGAGAACATATGGTCGTACTTTTGCTTTCACCGCGGGCTCTCCCTCATCAAAGATAGGATAAAGTATGTGCTGATACGGGTCAGTTGGGTACCTTCAATGCCGCGGACTGACGATGTGGCGGTTTGTAAGGGCCAAGACTCGGGCCAGTGCTGAGCGGGCACGATGGTCACATCGGTCCCAGTATCTATAAGGGCTTCATGTTGGAGTTGGCGCCCGTCTGGACCGATGAAGCACACCTTCCGTAGTGGCTTTCGTTGCGTAACTGTCATGGCGAGGTTTATTTGCGGCGAGTCGGTGGATCCAAAACCACGGGGGCCGCGTTCTACCACAGCGGTAGAGGGCACCGCACCCTGGAAAGGGATCAATTGTGCGATACGAGAACCCGCCACAATGTTAACCGGCGGGAAGAGGGCGCGGACCATGATTCCGATATTCCCGGTATAGTCGGCATCAATAAGGCCGGGTAGCACAAAAACACCTTGTTTGGATGTAGAGGACCGGCCGATTAAAAGAGCGCTAAGTCCATAGCCCAAGGGGCCAAACACAGT
This sequence comes from Chrysemys picta bellii, assembly GCF_011386835.1. NCBI lineage: Eukaryota > Metazoa > Chordata > Testudines > Emydidae > Chrysemys > Chrysemys picta. Next base: position 15,994,220 of record NC_088807.1, on the reverse strand, counting down.
GGAGGAAATAACATGTACCTTGTCATCTTCCAGTGTTACATCTGCTGCAGTGGCCAGGTCCACTCCAGCACTTCCTCGGGTGGCTCCGGAGAGGTATTCCAAACAAACGGCCTGCCGTTGGGGAAGGTTTGTGTCGTCACGCCCCCCCGCCGGGCGCTCCGCGTCCCGTTTCCCGGTAACGGTGTACCATCCTTTTTGAAACGGGACCGGCATTCCGAAGCTCGATGGCCGAATTTACTACAGCGGTTACAAATGCCGGGAAAGGGGACATGCTTGTGTTCTTGCACAGAGTCCATCCCCTTCTTCTTGTCCCGCTTAGGGCAGTTACGTTTAAAGTGTCCCACCTGTCCGCAGGCGAAACAAGTTCCTGAGGGGCGCGGGCTGCCGCGTTGTTTGTTCGCCCCTATTAGTGGCCGGAGGGCGACCGCCAAGGCCGATGCCTGCGCCTTGGCGTGGACCTCTGCCTTTTCAGACTCCTCATATACGGAGGCGCGGTTGCAGGCTTCAATCATCTCCATCAGGGATGCTGTTTTAGGCAACGTTGCCAAAATGCGGCGACAGACAGGGTTCGCATTCTGTGTGGCGAGATCAAGCCCGACAGCCGCCTTTGCTTCGGCCGTTAAGTTGGGAGAGCGATCTATCGCCTCTCGTAGTCGATCCAGGAAGGTGGAATATGGTTTCGAAAGCGCTTGAGTGATCTTAGCATACGGCGGTGTGGGTCTACCCATCTGTGGGACCTCCTTGAAGGCGGCTAAGGCCAGCTCCTGCGAGTGCTGCAAAATGCGGGGGTCGAGTCGTGCCTGCACTTGCGGGTCTGCGTAGAGCCCCCGCCCCATAAGCACGTCCAGGCTGGCGAACTTAAGGGGATTGTCATCTGGTAGATCCAGGTTGCGGACAATGGCCATTTCCACTCGTTTGGTCCAGTTATCTTTCCACAATAGGCGTTGTGTCGGCGTCAGGAGCATGTCCGCAAATTTAACAGAATCATAGGGACACATGGCCTGTCCCACAAAGATCTGCTCAATCAGGGATTGCACATAGGGATTGTGCAGGCCGTATGACATAATGGATTTCTGCGCCTCTCTAACAAGCTTCCAATCCAATGGAGCCCAGTGCCGTCGGTCCGGATGATGCGGGTCCGTCACGACCGGGAAGGCGCTGGGGAGGAACTGACCTTCTATGTGGGCTTCTTTAATTAAACCAAACCATCTACGTGCCGGATCCGGTGGGCCAGGTCCGCCGCCCGTACCCGGATCACTGTCTGGCACTATGGGCGAGGGGGCACCCGAGGAGTACGCAGGAGGGGCTATCGGGTTCATTGTAACGAAAGGATTTGAGGACAGGGCCACCAACGGACGGCCAGGTAGCGTGCAGCGAGGCGGCTTTGGCGGCGGCATGCCAGGGTGTAGCGGATGGCCTGCGCATCCTGTCAAGCAGTCCCACATGCCGCAAGCACAAGCTTTAGCCTGGCCGGGGGGGGGGGCCCGGATACGTTCGTTCGATAGTCCAATGTAGGCGGGCCCCCTTTCAGGGCTCGGAGCAGGTGAGACTGCGGGGGTGCCTCTCCGGCAATGCGTGACACGCGACTCAAAAGTTCCTGTAGTGTAAGGCCTTGCTTGTACATTTCAGCTCTAAACTCCTGGTCCGAATTTAAAACCTCCATAGGAGATTCGGTGTCGGGGGGTAACGGAATATCACAAGGGTCAAGTTCCGGTGCCGGAGCCGACGGCGCGAGCGGAATAAAGGTGTTCTCACCTCCAAAAAATTCTCGCGCTCCTACGGGCAGGACAGTCGGCGGCTCCGTCGGTACAGGTGACTCAGGCTGAGAGGTCACCCTTTTTTGAAAAAGGTCATCTATCGCCGACTGCACCTCAGCTTCGGCTGTGAGGGTCTCAATCAGTTTTTTAGATTTCCACCAAACTTGGCTCAAGGAGACAGCCTTTTTGTTGCCGTGGGCAACCGATTCCCATAGATCAGAGCCGAGGCTTTCCCAGACTGCTTTATCAAAGACAGTATCAGGAGTAACAAAAAACCCGCGTCTCTCCCCCCATTCCAACAAACGGGACAACGCGTCACAGGGAAGCTTCTCTCCCCGCTTTTCAGCGATGCGTAATAAAAAATCATGCACCGTCTCCTCCTCTGCAGACAAAGCAGAGCCCATTTTATTAAATGCAGCCGCTCACCTGTGAGCTCACGAACCTCTCTCTCGGACGACCAGGAGCCGGTATCCTCCGGTACCTCCTGCCGCGGCTGCCACCTCCGCCTTTTCTCACCGAACGCTTTAGTCGGCTGCCTCGATGTCCAAGCCGAATCACGTCGGGGTCACCATTTGTGGGGTCCCATGCGGAGCAGATAAAGCACACGACCAATGTGGTTGCAAGCTGAATCCGAATCCTGTTTATTACAAGCTTTCTTTTATAGTTTTTCTCAACATTACATAACACAATTAGGCTATAATCACACATCTACGGATTGGACAAGAAGGAGAATCATGTGTTTATCACATGTATAGCCCCACACCGATTGGTTCAACCATTCCTTACATAAGGCCATGATTTATTACCTTGTTTACCTCATCTTATATAATCCCTAGACCACCAGGGGGCCTTACATAAGACCATGATTTATTACCTTGTTTACCTTATCTTATATAATCCCTAGACCACCAGGGGGCCTTACATAAGACCATGATTTATTACCTTGTTTACCTTATCTTATATAATCCCTAGACCACCAGGGGGCCTTACATAAGGCCATGATTTATTAACTTGCAAGTGTCCCATCGTGACCCTTACCTCCTCATGGAACTTTCCATTAGGTTGGTGTAGGGATGATACATTCCCACACCTGACTCTCACCCCATGGATCTCACGCCTCCTCTGCCATTGGGCAGACATTGAAACAACAAAGGTCAGTTTCTATTTTCTTTGGTCATTGCCTGAGTCTAGTTGCAAAACTGCTTCATTATTAACCCCACTCCTTTGTGCACAGAATGTTGGGACTCTGGGAACAGATGGGGCCAAGCTGAAAGCCAATAAACCTCTGTTCCCAGAGAACCCAGGAAAAGGAACAAAAGATTGTCATCGAGAAGGTTTGAGGGTCTGGAAGGATGGATTTGCAGCTGCAAATATGTTGACTTATTCTCAACTATTTCAATATCTGGAATTTATTAGCATGGGGAAAAGAATCAGTAAACTTTAAATGAAGAATTTCCCATACTATTTATAACATCAAGTCAGAAGTTGGGCCACCAACACAATAACAAAGAAATCACACCGAGACACATGACCAATGTAGGCTACAGTTTATTTAAACCCCTTTCGTGGAAAGGAATTGTAGAGGGGAATTTACACATCTATTGTATATAGCCCAATGGGGGTATAGTAGAATTTGTAGAGAGTTTTGAAGTCTATCTCCATGAGATTATTTCTGAGAGAACTGCCATGATGACAGCCAGGGGATGGGAGTGGAGCTGTATCACTTTCAATAGCTTAAGATTTCTTTCTTCTGCATTATTTGATCTCATTTATGTGTGTTTCAATCATGTAAACAGATAGATATTGTCTCAATACACATACATTAGCCAATCATTACATGAGACAAAAGGTTTAGATTCACAACTTGAAGGCAATGAGTGAATTAGAACATAACAGAACATAAGAACGGCCGTACCGGGTCAGACCAAAGGTCCATCTAGTCCAGTATCCTGTCTACCGACAGTGGCCAATGCCAGGTGCCCCAGAGGGAGTGAACCTAACAGGCAATGATCAAGTGATCTCTCTCCTGCCGTCCATCTCCACCCTCTGACAAACAGAGGCTAGGGACACCATTCCTTACCCATCCTGGCTAATAGCCATTAATGGACTTAACCACCATGAATTGATCCAGTTCTCTTTTAAACGCTGTTATAGTCCTAGCCTTCACAACCGCCTCAAGTAAGGAGTTCCACAAGTTGACTGTGCGCTGTGTGAAGAAGAATTTCCTTTTATTTCTTTTAAACCTGCTGCCTATTAATTTCATTTGGTGACCCCTGGTTCTTGTATTATGGGAATAAGTAAATAACTTTTCCTTATCCACTTTCTCCACATCACTCATGATTTTATATACCTCTATCATATCCCCCCTTAGTCTCCTCTTTTCCAAGCTGAAGAGTCTTTAATCTCTCCTCATATGGGACCCGTTCCAAACCCCTAATCATTTTAGTTGCCCTTCTCTGAACCTTTTCCAGTGCCAGTATTTCTTTTTTGAGATGAGGAGACCACATCTGTACGCAGTATTCGAGATGTGGGCGTACCATCGATTTATGTAAGGGCAATAATATATTCTCCGTCTTATTCTCTATTCCCTTTTTAATGATTCCTAACATCCTGTTTGCTTTTTTGACCGCCTCTGCACACTGCGTGGACATCTTCAAAGAACTATCCACAATGACTCCAAGATCTTTTTCCTGATTTGTTGTAGCTAAATTAGCCCCCATCATATTGTATGTATAGTTGGGGTTATTTTTTCCAATGTGCATTACTTTAGGGGCAACTCCAAGGGAAATACTATTTATGGAGATATCAATCTAAATTTTACATGAGTTTTGTTATCTTCCCTTTAGGTTCTGTCCATGGAAATTCACCCATACTCGTCTGCTGAAAGATCAAATAATGGATATCTGCCTCCAGAGAACGTGGAAGGCTGACGCAGAAGGGGAACTGAAAGATGCCCACATTCAAATCAAAACGGGCTGTTGAGAACTGACTGTTGCAACGCTGGCCCCCACCAGTCCCTAGGACAGGGGTGGCCAACCTGAGCCTGAGAAGGAGCCAGAATTTACCAATGAACATTGCCAAAGAGCCACAGGAATATGTCAGCAGCCCCCCATCACCTACCCCTCTCCAGCCCCAAGCACCTCCCGCCCACCAGCAGCCCCACCAATCAGCGCCTGGGAATCTGGGAATTACCTTCTGTAAAAACTCATCTTCTTTCGAAAACGTGTGGAAATAGCTGATTCAAGAAGTTGTTGACAGATGGATAGTACGCGTCTATCAGCAGCGCCTTGGGTCACCAGCCGCTGTCAACCAAGCCAGTTGGCAGACTGAAGGCAGGGCAAGAATGCTGAAGCAGAACATTCTTTGTTGTTGGGATACGTGACATCACAATAAATTGATACAGAAACACACCTGGACACCCACCCAGAGCGACACGCACCCACAGAAGCTAGTAACATTTACAACATTGAGAGATGCACCCAAAATCTCTAGGAATTTTGATTTGGGGGAGGGGATCATTGGTGCTGACTGCATGGGTGCTCCAAGGCTGGAGCACCCTCGGGGGGGAAAAATTAGCGGGTGCTTAGCACCCACTGGCAGCCAAGCTCTACCCTCCCCCCAGCCCATCTCCCGCTAACCAACTCCGCCCCCTCCCTCCCAGGGCCTTCTGCCTGCCACAACAAACAGCTGTTTGGCGGCATTCAGGACGCTCCCAGTGGGTGGGGGAGGAGCAAAGCCGTAACTCAGCCAGAGACGTGATTTTATGAAAAGGTTCGGAGGCCCAGAAACACGTTGAAAATGTTGGAAGGCCCTGTGGGAAGGAGCAGAGCGTTGGGCCTGTGGGATCGATACGATGACTCAGGGGAAGCTCTTTGGGGCAGGGAGAGCTTTGTGTGGCTGGGCAGGGCCTAGCAGAATGGGGCCCCGGGCTCAGACTGACGCTGTGCAGCCAGTGGCAGTACAAACAAATAACAGTGGGGGGGGAACAAAGCGACACATCTAATCGTTGGGATTTCACACACAGACCTTTCAGAAGAGCCCCAGGCAGTGTCTGAGCTGGCTCGGATGAGGCAGCAAGGGGCAGCGCAGCCTGAGCCAGTGAAACTGCCAATCCCCCAGGGAGCAGTGGAAGCAGGCCCAAGCCGTAGCAAAGAGCGGTTCCTGCGGGAGACGGGAAGCAGGCAGATGGCAGCTCTGTGGGACAGAGAGTGTCTGTTTGTTCTGTATGTGGACGGCACCTGGCACAATGGGGCTGGTCCCTGAGTGGGGCCTATACCCAATGCTAATAAAAGAAGGGGATTTGTTGGATTACTGGCGAGCTCTGAATCCCCTGAGTGCACAGGTGGCAGGTGACGGGGCAAGCCCTGGACAGACGGGATCTGCCCAGCCAGGGCAGCATGTGCAGGACAGGGAAGGGGAAAGGCCATTGGGAGTGTTTCCGCAGAAGCAAAGAAATCGGGAAACCAGCCCAACCATGGAGGAGTGAGGCTGTTCCCTGGGCTAGATCTCCACAGACAGCAGTCATGGGCAGGCTGGGAGGGATGGCCTGGATTCACTTTGGATTGGCTCCAGTGTAAATGAGACGAGAATTGTCCCAGAAGGGCCCAGGTACAAGAGTGACAGACAATGTAGGTGGAGCCTGTGAATAAAAAAAATTAGGTGCATTATAAAACAGTAAAACAACCCCCCTGCTCCCCTTCTCCTGATGGGCGACCCCAAGTCTGACCTTGTACCTGTCCATGGGGCATCATCACTGAATGGGGGAGCAGTTAACGAGGCACCACAGGGATTGGCTGTAGCCCCCTCACTATTCAACTTTGTAATTAACCATCTGGAAGTAAATATAAAATCACTGCTGATAAAGTCTGTGGCTAGCACAGCTTCGAGGAGTGGTAAATAATGTTAATGACGGGGAGTTGTTCAGAGCAGCCTGGATGGTTTGGTAAACTGGGATTAGTAAAACAAATGCAGTTTAATACAGCCAAAAGCCAGGCCCTATAGCTGGGAATGGAGGCTGGTGGCCACACCTAGACCTTGGGAAACGTAGCCTGGAAAGCAGGGACTATGAAAAGGATTTAGGGTCATAGAGGACAAACAGCTGAACCTGAACTTCTGTGAGCTGCTTTCAGGTTAAGCCTGCAGCTTTGGGCAAGTAATTCAGACCCTGGGTCTGTGTTGGAGCAGACGGGCGTGTCTGGCTCAACAAGACAGGGTGCTGGTGTCCCGAGCTGCCAGGGCAGGAAAGCAGGGGCAGAAGTAGTCTTGGCACATCGGTTGGCAGCTCCCAAGGGGCTTTCTGTGATCCAACCCGTCACAAGGGACAAAACACTCCAATCCCTCCCGGTGGGAGGAGCCAGGTTTGCTCTTCAAATTCTGTCCTTGGTAAATGTCCAGGTCTGGGAATGTCCCACAACAGCATTTCTAATGGGAATCTGGCTGCAGAACAATTAAACTGCTGACAGCTCCTATGCAGGAGGGGTAGGAATTCAGTCATAGAACCATAGAATATCAGGGTTGGAAGGGACCTCAAGAGGTCATCTACTCCAACCCCCTGCTCAAAGCAGGACCAATTCCCAACTAAATCATCCCAGCCAGGGCTTTGTCAAGCCGGGCCTTAAAAACCTCCAAGGAAGCAGATTCCACCACCAGTCTCTGTGTTCTGTCAGTGCAGCTAGAGCAATAGGAAAAACCTCACCAGTCACTGTAGCAACTGTCTACTCCAAAGTACTACAGGAGCATTTTAAGTGTAGACAGCCTGAGAGTGAGACCAGATCTACCTCCAGTTGGCACTAGGGATACACCAGCACTGAGACTACAGCAACGACAACAGTTCAATGCTTCCAGAGTTGGCAGGATTCAAATCTACATGGGAAAGCCCCAAGGGATTTCTAGTCCAACACCTTAACCCCTCAGCCACAACTATCTGATGACCACTCGCTTCCCTACACTATGATTCTCTTCTCAGTGAATTATCACTTCACATTGTTTGCTCAGACCAGCCTCCCCGGCCCGCTCACTGCTGTGCGGGGCTGTAAGTGTGTCCATTGCTGGACAGCAAGAATTACTGCCCATTTCCCTTCCGGCTGGAGTAGGATTGCAGTGTGTTTGCGTTAATGACATTGCTGTAGATTGTTGTTCGTTCCCCATCTTGACAATTCAGACAGTCCCTTTCCCATTCAGATCTCCAGCATCTTGTTCCAATAGCACGGGTCCAGTTTTCTCTGGGGCACTGACACGTTTCAGGGGGTTGGTGAGTGAACTCAGCCTTGCATTCTGTCTTTAATGAGGCGGGGCAAGGGTGGTCAGTTTTGTTGGGTCAGAAAGTTGACAACCCTAGATCCAGGGGAAACAAACACCCAACGAGGCTGGCCAGGGGCAGGACATCAACTTGGAGGGGAGGGGAGGGATGTTGGTGGCAGTGACATCACAAAGGCCTGTTGCAGGAACTCAGCCTATTGGGCAAAGGTGGTGGGGAGGGGGTGACCTCACAGAGAGACCCTGACATCAGCCAGGCAGGACCATGGTGCAGGGCCAGGCCAGTCTCTGAGACCCTCCCGGCTTTCCTGCCGCAAGTATCCTTCGCGAGGTCTCTCCTCGAGGACTGAGAGAGAATTAGGATTCACAGATGTGAGCATGAGGAGGAACCGCTGTGGAGTTTTCTCCTTTCCTACCATTGATTGTGCCAAAAACAAACTTCCCTTTTACAAGGTAAGAGGCCCAAAGAGGTTTGGAACCTGTTCAGTCTGATCCCCCTGGTGCAGGCAGCATTCTACGCCCAGAAAACACTTGCTTAAGGTGGCCAAATTTGATTTCCTGCCTAGGACTTTGATGCTTGGAATCCCTGGGGACATTGGGGTTTATCCTTTTTGGTTTCCCTTTTCCTCCTTCTTCTCTTGCTTCTTTTTCCCCTTTCCCCGGCTTCCCTCCCTCTACCAAGGAGGGGTGTGTGTGGAGTGTGGATGGGGTGGGGGGTGCTCTCATTGCGGGAGGTCCTCACAAAGAGGTGGGGCTGGATCTGAGAGTGATCCCCTCTGATGGTGACCTGAGCCGTCCTTTCGGACATCTGATGAGACCTCTCACCCTCCCGCCCCTCAGAGTCTCAGTGCTGATTGGCCGAGCAGGGGGCTATCAACAGCGAGGAGACTCAGGTCCTTTTGGTCTCTTTTCAAATCAGGCAAATAAGTCACAACCAATCCAATGTATGGGATTAATCTTGCTGCTTCTCTCCATTAATTATCTCTTAGCAGTTCATGATTTCCTCTAATGTTCTAGGTCTTCTAAAATACTTGCTGAATAATTACTATGAACCACTGTTGGTCTGTAGCTCACTTGAGAGCACTTTATTCTGATCAGTCACTGTATGAAATTCAAGATGTGACAGATCTTGAAAGTCAGGAGCAGTGTTTCCTCTAATTTTTTGGGTCGCCATGTGCGGAATGAATTCTGTTGTGTGCACCAATATGGAGGTGAGGTGTGACACATCACCTGTATATTGGTGCACATTACAAAATTCCTTCTGCACCTGGATGATGTGTGGCAGGGGTGAGGCTGAAGGGTTCGGAGTGTGGGAGGGGACTTGGGGGGGGGGCAAGGGTTGGAGTGCAGGGGGGTGAGGGCTCTGGCTGGGGGTGCGGGCTCTGGGGTGGGGTTGGGAATGAGGGGCTTAGGGCTAGGGCAGAGGGTTGTGGTGCTGGGTTGTGAGGGCTCCGGATGGCGTTGTGGGCTCTGGGGTGGAGCTGGGAATGAGGGGTTTGGGGAGCAGGTTGCCTGAGGGAGAGAGGACTCCCCAGCCCTTTCTCTCCACAGCAGCCCAGGGCCAGATGAGAGGGCCCCTGTCTCCAAGACGCAGCACCTCTGTTGGGGATGGGCTGGGGGAGTGGACAGGATGTATTTTTCCTAAGTCAAAAGTGGGAAGGGAAGGAGTTATGCTTCAGTTTTTACCTCATAAACCTAAGTCCTGTCTAACCTACAACATGCTATGGGAATAAGACACCATGTCATGTGGTGACATCACAAGAGCAGAGGGTGTGAGAACTGCAGCAACCGAGAGGGCAAGGGATTTAGAGTCAGATTGCTTCAAATGCTGCATTCGTCGGCTGGCATTTAACAGCAAAGCTTAGCTAACAGAATGGAGAAAGGAATTCTCTGCTAAAGATTCAACCTGCCCCTTTGGCCAACTCCACCCCTTCCCTGAACAGAGTGTGCTCAGAACAACACCGCCCCCAAACACACATACACAAGCCCACAGCTGGGCGCCCAGCACAAAGCAAGGGAGCGGGTTGCTTGGCTTGTTTTACTTTTCACTTTGGAGAAGGTTTTTTAAAAAGCATTTTCTGCTCCTGTTCCCCATGGTGAGGAAGCAGATGGTTGTGGGGAAGGGAACTTGAGATCGGTGGAGCCATGGCAGTAGGGGGAAGTTGCCGGAGGCTGAAGAGGGCAAAGGGGGGCTGAAGGTGAGCAGGTGCGGTGCGGGGAAGGGAACAGTTTGGGGAGGCTGAACAGGGGGATGGGGGGCAGTTGGAGGAGGCTGAAGGGGGAGATGGGGGAAGGGGACATTTGGGGGGAGGCTGAAGGGGGCAATGGGTTGAAGGAGGCTGGGGCAGAGTGGCAGTTGTGGGGGCTGCTCATCCCCATGGAAGGGGAGGAGGAAGAGGAGCTCCCCTTGTATCAGAAGCTGTTTCCTATTAGAAGTTGCAACTTCACTGTTCCTGAGCAGGTTCCTGTGATCAAAGGAGAACTAGATGGGTTCATGGAGGCCAGGTCCATCAATGGCTGTTAGCCGGGATGGGCAGGGATGGTGTCCCTAGCCTCTGTCTGTCAGAAGCTGGGAATGGGGGACAGGGGATGGGTCACTGGATGATTCCTGTCTGTTCATTCCCTCTGGGGCACTTGGCACTGGCCGCTGTCAGCAGACAGGACACTGGGCTAGATGGACCTTTGGTCTGACCCAGTCTGACCATTCTTATCTTCTAATGTACTTCTCACATGCTCAGTAACATCTGCAAGTTGCTGCCCTCACGTGCCATCAGAATCTGCTCCCTGCAATCAAAGGCAGGGAAAATCCCCCTGAAGGGGGGAAATCGGAGGGGAGGGATGGGCAGAGGGACAAAGCTGGGACAGGATCAGGGGTTCAGACTGGGGTGGGGCTGCCCTGCCAGGTAGGTGCAGAAGGGAAAACCCCCAGATAGAGGGAGGCAGAGCGGATAAAAGTTACCACGGGTGGGGGGAGCCGTCGGCAGCAGTTCCAAACTAGGGTGTGGTGGAGGGTAGAAGGACTTGTGTTCCTCACTGGATGGTCCATCTCAGCACCCCAGGGCGTGGTGTTAAAGGCCCTGGGTGGCCGAGTGCCCAGCTCTGCTCTAGCTGAAATGGTGACTGAGCTGCCAAGGGAGACTTGATCCAGGGAAATAGTTTAAACCTCCCCCCTCCCCCCATCATAAAACAAACTGATGATCATCAGTTCATCACTTCACCACTGAACTGGCCAGTGCCTGGCTTGGAGATGGGGGCAGGAGGAGAGAGACAAGAGTGAGATTTCAGCATCTCCAGGTAGTCCCACGGCTCCAGTAGCCCCAACAAACACTGTGGGGTTTTAATTCATAGCTGTTGTCGGTTTTGGGGAGACCTTGGTGCACCAGCGGGGGAGGGTGTCTGTCGGGGTGGATGGTCTGGCTCAGGGTGGGTGGGTGGCACAGCTGGGAGGTGGAGGGGTCTGTGTGGTGTGGGAGGGTAGGGGATGGATCGGTGCTGTGGGAGAGGAGAAGCAGGGTTGTTGGCAGGGGGCGATTGGGTTGTACGGATGGGGCCTGGGTCTGGGAGGGGCCTGGGGGAGGGAGAGGCTATAGGGGACTTGGATCGGGGGCTTGTGTCAATGGCATGGCTGTGGCTGTTGGGCTGGGAGGTAGTGAGGGGCAGCAGCATGGCTGCCTCCAGGGGGACACAGCACGGCTGTGGGGGGCTGTGGGGGTGGGGCTGTCGGGTGGCACAGCTGGGTGGGGTGGCTGCACCCTGGCTTGGGGCGAGGAGGACAGTCGGTGGGGGATTGTGGAGTGGTGGGCCACACTGGGGCCTGGGGGCTTGTGGGGGGAAGCCCCATGGGGCTGTGGGCGGGGTAGTGGGGTGGCACCAGACCACGGTTGTTGGTCGGCCTTGGGGCATCTCTGGCTGTGTGCACCAGCGGGGGACTGTCACCCACTAGGCGTAAGTTGTGGCATCGACTGATCTAGTGACATTTTGTATCTTCATTTTTATTTAAATACACAGCTCAATCCTCTCGGCCCGGCGCCTTTGAAATCCCTGGGCCCCTGGGCATGGACCCCTTGGCCTCACGTCCCTGTTGGGGGCTGTGGGTGACGCCACAAGACATGAATAAGAGCCAGAGCCCCCGGCCAGACCCAGGGACTCCAGCTCGCCAGGGCCCAGGAGGCGCCGGGCGGAGCGATCCGGGGCCCAGCCCAGCAGCAGGAGTGAATTGCGGGCGCTGCCTTGCCAGCCCCCCAGGCCTCGGCTGCTGCTGCTGGGGCCCCCCCGAGTCCTGGCTGCGGGCGGGGGAGGGACATTCCCGCTGCCCCCCCCCGAGACTCTCCCCGGGCAGAGACCCCGGCCCGGCCCCCCTGACTGGGACCCGGAGCCCCCCCGGCAGTGCCCCACATGGGGAGAAGGGGAGACCTGCCCCCCGCAGGGAGCTGCTCCCGGTGCAGCCGGTGCGGGGCGGGGGGCCCAGGCTGCTCCCAGCGGGGCGAGTCCCGGCCTCGGGCAGAGGGAAGCGGCTGCAGCGCCCAGGGTTTGCAGGGGGTGGGGGAGGGGCAGCGACATGTGGGGAGCCGGGGGGAGGGGGCAGGGTTGTGGGAGGGGGCAGGAATTGGGGAACAGGGATGCAGGAGGGGGGTGAGCAGGGATGTGGGAGGGGGCAGGAATTGGGGAACAGGGATGTGGGAGGGGGGTGAGCAGGGAGATGGGAGGGTGCGGGAGGGGGTGACTGGGGATGTGGGAGAGGGTAGGAATTGGAGAACAGGGATGTAGGAGGGGGTGACTGGGGATGTGGGAGAGGGCAGGAATTGGGGAACAGGGATGCAGGGGGCGGGAGGGGGCCGGGGAATCTGGGGCGTGGGAGGGAGGCTGGGGGACCACACAGGTATCGAGGTAGGGGGAGAATTCTGGGGCTCAGGGGAGCAGAGCTGGACTAGAGGGAAACTCTGAGTGTCCGATAAAGGGAAGAAAAGGGGGACTGTGGGGGGGGGGCTGGAGGGAGACTATGGAGCAAGCAGAGACTGGCTGGGGAGGGCAGAGCCAGAGGGCAGGAGGAGGGAGGGGGATGGGCAGAGATACAATAGCAGCTCCCCCAGCCCATGGGGTAGGAGATTGGGAGGGGCTGCCCCGCCCAGCAGCCACTGGGAATCTTTTTCCCTAGACATGGTCAAACCAGGGATATCAAAGGTGAACCAGGAAGTACTGGGTTTACTGGTTTGCTTACCGGTTAACCGGACCTTGCCAGTTAACCCCGCTGACCGGCCAGCCCCCCTGGGCCAGAGGAGTCCCGGCTGCAGTGGGCTGGGGGGTGTGGGGCAGCCCCACGCCGGTGGGCAGGCAGGATCAATATTGGAAACTGTTTGGATTTTTGATTATTTCTTTATTTGGTAACTTTAACTTTACATGAGTTTCCCTAGTGTTTTTGTGTTGTCAAATATACATGATTATTTTTTCCTAAACAGTCTGTTTGAGAAACCTAAAAATCCATATTTAAACATTTGCTTTGTCATACAGGACCTCTGCAGTGAAAGGACACATTGGAGGCCCGGAAATTGTCTTTTGACGCTCACGTGTGTTATGGAACTGCCGGTATGAATTTTGCTAGTTGATTTAGCGTGGGCGTGACATTTTTCAGCTGTTCCCAGTAGTTCAATATGTTTTCTTTCTTATGGAGACGTGGCCCATCTGTGAATGAATCAGGAATTGGCCCAATCCTTTTTTGAGCTTTCCATCATCCAGATATCGCTTCCTTTTTAGAGATTTCACAAGCGTTCAGAAGACATTCCAATTCATCTTTCAGTTTCAGACGTGTCTGACATTGATTCTCTGACATCATTATTTCTGACTCAAGCATTTCCATCTTCATCCACTTTTTGGTGTCATGAAATTTTGCCTTGACTTTGTCCTCTGCTGACAGTGGGGGTTGATGTCTAGGATCAACATACATGTGTGAGAGAAATGGCTCCTGCTCGGTACCCTTCCTCTTTTTCTCCACGGCCACTGCCTACCAGCAAGATTCCTTTTCCTCGACCTCCCTCTGTGCCGTGGGGCCACTAAATCGCACCTAGACAGCCAGCTGCATCCCAATCCCCCATGCTGAAGCCTCCCTGCCAAAGTCCTGCACCTGGCGCCACATCTCGCTGGGAACTCGACTTCTTGTGCCCAGAGAGTCTCTGCCCTTCAGTAGATGACCCGAGAAACAGTGTCCATCCCCCTTTTCTAAAGAAGGCTTTGGAGAGGCTTTTCCCCTGTGGCCTAAGGGTGAAGGCAGCTGACTTTAGATCAGGCAATTGAGGGTTCAAGTCCCTTCATGGTTGTGCTTGCTTAGTTTTCCCTTTGTGCCGAAATTCCTGCTTTCTTCAGACCTGGAACCTCCTCTTGGCCGCTCAGGCCCATGATCTGGTTTCAGCTAGAGCCCCAGGATGGAATTGGGGCCAGGGCCGGCTCTAGGTTTTTTGCTGCCCCGAGCAAAAAAAGTTTTGGCTGCCCCCTGTCCCAGTCCTGGGCTCCTCGCTGCACCCCCCTGCCGCCCCAACTCTGGACTCTCCCCCACCACCCGCACCCCCCTGCTGCCCCAGCCCTGGGTTCTCCCCCCCACAATCCGCACCTCTCTGCCGCCCCAGTGCTGGGCTCTCCCCCCACACACCTCCCTGCTGCCCCAGCTCTGCGCTCCCCCGTATCCCTCCGCCATTGTCCCACACACACACCTTCTGCCGCCCCAGCCCTGGGCTCCCCCACCACCACCTGCACCCTCTTTCCGCCACAGCCCTGGGTGACTGGTAACTCGCTCCCAGGGCGGGTCATTCCGCAGGAATTTTGGATGTGCACAGAACACAGACAGGATTGGTTCCCATATGATTAAAGAACTGCAGTAAAGTGGAACACTTTTCAGCTTGTGTGATTGGAGGATATCGGGATGCATATTATAAGACTGTCCTACATAAATGAGGAAAAGTTGAGGTGCCTTTATTATTCTTTTGTTCCACTCTTTCTTTCTATGGGGAATTTGCCAATGCAATATCACTGTCTTCCTTTTAAACAAACAAACAAACAAACAAACAAACAAACAAACAAACAAACAAACAAACAAACAAACAAACAAACAGCAATGGCTGTTGAAAATAGCAATTCCAGTCCTAATAACCACTGGGAAGCATTTCGTGCTCAATTTTATCCTACTTTTTCTACAGCAAGTTACAGTGGATCAGTATATTTGATTTGGGAGAAATGAAGTAACAGCTGCCCAAACTGAGCTTGAGCACGCTTGAATTTTGAGGTGTTCAAATCTGGAAGGCAGGTGCTCGGGGGGGGAAGGGGACTGTGGCTCCGCGTGGGGGCACGGCAGCACATATGCTGGTCTGAGTGGCATGGTAAGGGGGCTGGGGGGTTGGAGAACGGGTAGCGGGTTCCGGGGGGAGCAGTCAAGGGACAGGGAGCAGGGGGAGTTGGATGGGGCGGCGGTTCGGGAGGGGGGCAGTCAGGGGCAGGGAGAAGGGGGGGGCAGTCAGCAGTTCGATAGGCACGGGAGTCCCAAGAGTTTGTCAGGGGACAGGTAGGGGGTGGGGTCCTAGGAGAGAAGTTGGGGGGAGTCTCAGGCGGGGGCAGTTGGGGACAAGGACCAGTGGGGCTTAGATAGGGGGTGGGGTCCTGTAGGGCAGTTGGAGCAGGGGGGTTGGATAGGTTGCGGTTTCTGTGGGGGCAGTCGGAGTGGATGGGGGCAGGGTGGGGCTACCCTCCCTCTCCATGGAGTGTCCTATTTTTGGAATGTTAAAATATGGAATCCCTATTCACAGTGCAGCTCTCCATTCACTGCAGCATGAGGTCTCAGGTACCTCCCTCCCTCCCCCTCTTTCCTGTTGGTAGTGGCCAAGGGAATGCTGGGAAATGTAGTTCTTTCCCTGCTCCAGGGCTGGCTCTATAGGCAGGGAGCTAACCAAGGAACTACAGCTCCCAGGGACCCCTGTTGGTTCTCAGCTCCCATGCTGGATCCCTGCCACCCCTGCAAATGGGCTGCCCCAAGCATGTGCTTGCTTTGCTGGTGCCTAGACCCGCCCCTGCATAAGACATACACACAACGACACCGTGCTAAGGTCGTACAAGCAACCTTCATTCTGGTGTTTCCTAACGTTTAAAGGCCTGGTCTGCACACAGTTCTTGGTAGTTCTAGAACTATTTTGGGTAGGGATGCATTTATTTACATCTCCCTTAATAGTTGTCTCAGCACAACTTCTACTGTGCACACAGTTCTATCCTCATACAAGTGTCTTTCACCAATATAGCTTATTCCCCTCACTGTACTGGTCTAAAGCACCGTTATACTGATAGGACTGTCCCCATACTAGGGGGGTTGTACTGCTTCAACTATATTAGTAGAGCTCAAGCACTACAACTTTTTAGTGTAAACAAGCCCCTGCTCACTATCACTCGTGCACCTTTATATTGAATTAGAACAAAAAAGTCAGTCTCTTGTTACGGGGGAACAGAGATTGCCTCCCCACAGGACCAATGACACTCAGATACTTGGCCCTCAGATACTGTGGTGATGGGCACCAACTGAGAAACCTCGATAAATAGCTCCATGTAGATGAACGAATGTCAGTGCAGAGGTGTCATGGGGTTGCTGGTCCTTTAAGTGGAGTCTGGGCCCAGGCTACGTATGGGAAGGTAATTTAAAAGCAAAGAGCCCATATAGGGCAGACGATTGTCTGTCAGGAACCTGGCCCTGATCAAAGGCCATCAGGACTCAGTGGCAAGGAGGGGCTCTTGGGACAGGCCCGTTCTGTTGCTGCAGGACGAGACCTACAGCCTGTTTAACTCTCTCAGCTGTCAGGTAAACTGATGGAGTAGAAAGGGTCCAGCTTTAGCCCCCAGCTCAGCCAATCAGCATTGAGACTCAGCGGGGAGGGAGGCTGAGGGGTCTCACCACATGGCCCAAAGGATGGCCCAGCTCACCAGTGGGGATCACTGTCAGAGCACTCTTCCTGTCCCATGGCTTTGTGAGGGCCTCCCACAATGAGGGCTGGACAGCAGCCCCCTCCTCGCCTGTGGAGGGAGAGAAGAAGGGAAAAGGGAAAACAAAAGAGACACAAACCCCAATGTCCCCAGTGACTCTAAGGGACAAAGTCCTCAGTGGGGGGAAAATTCTCCCACCTTAACCTAGTGTTTTCCATGCCTAGAATTTGGCCGGCACCAGATGGCTCAGGCTGAACAGGTTCCAAACCGCTCTGAGGCTCTGACCTTCTCAACAGGGACGGCTGTTTTCCAGCTAAATCAGTAGTGGGAAAGGGGGAAACTCCGAAGAGGCTCCTCCTCGCGCTCACGTACCTGAACCTGAATTCTCCCTCAGGCCTCAAGGGGAGACCTCGGGAAGGAGACTGGCTGCAGCAAATCAAGGGGGGTCTCTGAGATTGCCCCTGCCCTGCAGCCTGTCCTTCCTGCCCGTTGCCATGGACTCTCTGTGAGGTCACCGCCTCCCAACCTCTTTTCACCAATCAGCCGAGGTGCTGCAAAAGGCCCTTGTGATGTCACTGCCACACCCAGCCCTGCCCTGTGGGGCTAATGTCCTGCTCCTGGCCAGCCCCTTTCCATGTTTGAGCGGCGACCCCTGTATCGCCCTCCCCCGCCACACACACACACTCACT
This sequence comes from Chrysemys picta bellii, assembly GCF_011386835.1. NCBI lineage: Eukaryota > Metazoa > Chordata > Testudines > Emydidae > Chrysemys > Chrysemys picta. The sequence continues at coordinate 15,976,573 of NC_088807.1, read as the reverse complement.
GTTAGCTCTGGGGATCAATCAGGCTACTAATAAAAACATCAGAGGCTGCTCAATGTGCCACACTCCGGTTTTCAGAGATTTCTAGACTTTAAGGCCAGAAGAGACCATTAGATCATATAATCTGACCCCTCCTGCCCCCCGCCTCTTGCATAGCATCTTGTATAGCACAGTGGCTAGATATCACAGACCTCTTGTATAGCACAGTGGCTAGTTTTGGACCAAAGCACACTCCAGAAAGGAATCTAGTCTTCATTGGAAGACATCAAGAGATGGAGAAACCACCACTTCCCCTGGTAGTTTGGAGGAAACTGATGCAGAGAGGGGAAAGGAACTGACCCCAAGGCCACACCTGTGAGTCTGTATCATAAGACATACGCACAACGACACCGTGCTAAGGTGGTACAAGCAACCTTCATTCGGGTGTTACCTAACGTTTAAAGGCCTGGTCTGCACACAGTTCTTGGTAGTTCTAGAACTATTTTGGGTAGGGATGCATTTATTTACATCTCCCTTAATAGTTGTCCCAGCACAACTTCTACTGTGCACACAGTTCTATCCTCATACAAGTGTCTTACACCAATATAGCTTATTCCCCTCACTGTACTGGTCTAAAGCCCCGTTATACGGATAGGACTGTCCCCATACTAGGGGGGTTGTACGGCTTCAACTATACTAGTAGAGCTCAAGCACTACAACTTTCCAGTGTAAACAAGCCCCTGCTCACTATCACTCATGCACCTTTATATTGAATTAGAACAAAAAAGTCAGTCTCTTGTTACAGGGGAACAGAGATTGCCTCCCCACAGGACAAATGACACTCAGATACTTGGCCCTCAGATACTGTGGTGATGGGCACCAACTGAGAAACCTAGATAAATAGGCAGGGAGTTAACCAAGGAACTACAGCTCCCAGGGCCCCCTGTTAGTTCTCAGCTCCCATGCTGGATCCCTGCTGGCCCTGCAAATAGGCTGCCCCAAGCACGTGCTTGCTTTGCTGGTGCCTAGAGCCGCCCCTGATTGGGGCCTAGGGCATCACAAAGACTAGAGCGTGAGCCTTCGTTGCTTCCAGGCTAGCCTTTGCCATTCCTGACTTGCCAAAGAAAATGGGCGGATGCCCAGGCTAGTGTGCAGAGCAGTTTCCCTCTTCCAAATGTGCGCCTGTCCCTCTGCTTGAGGGGGCTGCTAAATAGCACCTTTGGAGCCCGGCTGTTTCTCTGCGTCTCACCAGCTGGGGAACATCTCCTGCCCCACTGGGAAATGAGCAACCTTGGAGCGGGAATGGTAAGAGGCCCCAGCAGCGGGGCTGGCCCTGCTCTCCTACCGTCTTCTCATGTTGGCCACAGAGCATCAGCAGCTGCCCCCCATGCTGGTCTGCGGATGGCCTTTCAGTGGGTGTCTGGTGTGCCAGGGAGCAGGCTGGCTGGTGTCTTTGTGGCTGTCTGCAGCTCACGCGCAGGCACGGTCCTTCCCTCCTCTTGCCCCACCCTCGGTTGCTCTGTAGCTTTTAAGCCTTCCCTTGGAGCTGTCAGCACCAGCCGCCTCTGCTCTAGGAGCCCGGAGCAGGAAAGTGTGCTGGGCTCCGGCCTGGGGATCTTCCTCCCTCCTGCCTATCAACCCTGGGCCTGGGCCTCCTTTCGTTACGCGCCATGTGGGCAAGAGTCAAAGCGCGGCAGCAAGTGCAAGGGCCAAGCTTGTGGGCATCTGGTGAAGCTGCGAGAATCGCAACCCTCAGGACTGCAGCATCTCTAGCCAGGGTGTCAAGTTCTAGGGCCCGGCCCATTGCGGCCATTCCGTCAAACCAGCCAGAGCGAGGACCTGGCACCAGTGGGCGCTAGTCACCCGGCAGGAGGGGAAAGACTTGCTCTTGCACAACTCAATAGAAGGAAGCAGAGCTCCCAGGGCTTGGCCACAAGCCAACAGGGTACCCAGTGGTCCCATGGAGAGTTGAAGTGAGATGGTAGGAGTCAGACTCCTGCATGCTGACCATTACACCAGGGGAGGGTGGGGAGCAGCTGTGTCCGGTGCAGGGCATTTGGAGTCCGGGGGCTGCGGCAGGGACGGTGGTGCCTGGGCTGCTGCTGCCCCCAGCCAGGTCTGTACTGGGGAGAGAGCTGCATTAATTAATATGGAAATATACCTATCTCACAGAGCTGGAAGGGACCTTGAAAGGTCATCGAGTCCAGTCCCCTGCCTTCACAGCAGGACCAAGCACCGTTCCTGACAGACTTTTGCCCCAGATCCCTAAATGGCCCCCTCAAGGATTGAACTCATAACCCTGTGTTATGCAGGGGGTCAGACTAGATGATCAGGGCTGGCCTTAGAGCCTTTGAAACTATGAATTTATGAACCTAAAGATGGCTGTAACTGCTAGTGTGAAGGTTGCTGCTCCTGTCCAAGAGGAGATGCTTTGTCTGAGGTTTCCTTGGGGAGAGGCACCAGGATCCCTGTTCCCTCTTTCTCATAACTTTCCTTGAACAGAGCACATCACAGGTTCTCCCCTTTTGTTCTCTAACAGGAAACCTCCAACCACCAGATCTGTAATTCCTCCCATCCTCACACAGTCGCTGGCTACATTTCCTAGCCTGACTCTCACCTCATGGATCTCACGCCTCCTTTGCCATTGGGCAGACATGGAAACAGCAAAGGTCAATTTCTATTTTCTTTGGTCATTGCCTGAGTCTAGTTGCAAAACTGCTTCATTATTAACCCCACTCCTTTGTGCACAGAATGTTGGGACTCTGGGAACAGATGGGGCCAAGCTGAAAACCAATAAACCTCTGTTCCCAGAGAACCCAGGAAAAGGAACAAAAGATTGTCATCGAGAAGGTTTGAGGGTCTGGAAGGATGGATTTGCAGCTGCAAATATGTTGACTTATTCTCAACTATTTCAATATCTGGAATTTATTAGCATGGGGAAAATAATCAGTAAACTTTAAATGAAGAATTTCCCATACTATTTATAACATCTAGTCAGAAGTTGGGCCACCAACACAATAACAAAGAAATCACACCGAGACCCATGACCAATGTAGGCTACAGTTTATTTAAACCCCTTTCCTGGAAAGGAATTGTAGGGGGGAATTTACACATCTATTGTATATAGCCCAATGGGGGTATAGTAGACTTTGTAGAGAGTTTTGAAGTCTATCTCCATGAGATTATTTCTGAGAGAACTGCCAAGATGACAGCCAGGGGATGGGAGTGGAGCTGTATCACTTTCAATAGCTTAAGATTTCTTTCTTCTGCATTATTTGATCTCATTTATGTGTGTTTCAATCATGTAAACAGATAGATATTGTCTCAATACACATAGATTAGCCAATCATTACGTGAGACAAAAGGTTTAGATTCACAACTTGAAGGCAATGAGTGAATTAGAACATAACATAACATAAGAACGGCCGTACCGGGTCAGACCAAAGGTCCATCTAGTCCAGTATCCTGTCTACCGACAGTGACCAATGCCAGGTGCCCCAGAGGGAGTGAACCTAACAGGCAATGATCAAGTGATCTCTCTCCTGCCATCCATCTCCACCCTCTGACAAACAGAGGCTAGGGACACCATTCCTTACCCATCCTGGCTAATAGCCATTAATGGACTTAACCACCATGAATTGATCCAGTTCTCTTTTAAACGCTGTTATAGTCCTAGCCTTCACAACCTCCTCAAGTAAGGAGTTCCACAAGTTGACTGTGCGCTGTGTGAAGAAGAATTTCCTTTTATTTGTTTTAAACCTGCTGCCTATTAATTTCATTGTATTAAGTTCTTGTATTATGGGAATAAGTAAATAACTTTTCCTTATCCACTTTCTCCACATCACTCATGATTTTATATACCTCTATCATATCCCCCCTTAGTCTCCTCTTTTCCAAGCTGAAGAGTCTTTAATCTCTCCTCATATGGGACCCGGTCCAAACCCCTAATCATTTTAGTTGCCCTTCTCTGAACTTTTTCCAGTGCCAGTATATCTTTTTTGAGATGAGGAGACCACATCTGTACGCAGTATTCGAGATGTGGGCGTACCATTGATTTATGTAAGGGCAATAATATATTCTCCGTCTTATTCTCTATCCCCTTTTTAATGATTCCTAACATCCTGTTTGCTTTTTCTGACCGCTTCTGCACACTGCGTGGACATCTTCAAAGAACGATCCACAATGACTCCAAGATCTTTTTCCTGACTTGTTGTAGCTAAATTAGTGCCCATCATATTGTATGTATAGTTGGGGTTATTTTTTCCAATGTGCATTACTTTAGGGGCAACTCTAAGGGAAATACTATTTATGGAGATATCAATCTAAATTTTACATGAGTTTTGTTATCTTCCCTTTAGGTTCTATCCATGGAAATTCACCCATACTCGTCTGCTGAAAGATAAAATCATGGAAATCTGCCTCCAGAGAACGTGGAAGGCTGACGCAGAAGGGGAACTGAAAGATGCCCACATTCAAATCAAAACGGGATGTTGAGAACTGACTGTTGCAATGCTGGCCCCCACCAGTCCCTAGGACGGGGTGGCCAACCTGAGCCTGAGAAGGAGCCAGAATTTACCAATGAACATTGCCAAGGAGCCACAGGAATATGTCAGCAGTCCCCCATCCACTACCCTCCTCCAGCTCCCAGCACCTCCTGCCCACTAGCAGCCCCACCAATCAGCACCTGGGAATCTGGGAATTACCTTCTGTAAAAACTCATCTTCTTTCGAAAACCTGTGGAAATAGCTGATTCAAGAAGTTGTTGACAGATGGATAGTACGCGTCTATCAGCAGCTCCTTGGGTCACCAGCCGCTGTCAACCAAGCCAGTTGGCAGACTGAAGGCAGGGCAAGAATGCTGAAGCAGAACATTCTTTGCTGTTGGGATACGTGACATCACAATAAACTGATACAGAAACACACCTGGACACCCACCCAGAGAGACACGCACCCACAGAAGCTAGTAACATTTACAACATTGAGAGATGCACCCAAAATCTCTAGGAATTTTGATTTGGGGGAGGGGATCATAGGTGCTGACTGCATGGGTGCGCCAGGGCTGGAGCACCCACGGGGGAAAAATTAGCGGGTGCTTAGCACCCACTGGCAGCCAAGCTCTACCCTTCCCCCAGCCCATCTCCCGCTAACCAACTCCGCCCCCTCCCTCCCAGGGCCTTCTGCCTGCCACAACAAACAGCTGTTTGGCTGCATTCAGGACGCTCCCAGTGGGTGGGGGAGGAGCAAAGCCGTAACTCACCCAGAGACGTGATTTTATGAAAAGGTTCGGAGGCCCAGAAACACGTTGACAATGTTCGAAGGCCCTGTGGGAAGGAGCAGAAGAGCGTTGGGCCTGTGGGGTCGATACGATGACTCAGGGGAAGCTCTTTGGGGCAGGGAGTGCTTTGTGTGGCTGGGCAGGGCCTAGCAGAATGGGGCCCTGGGCTCAGACTGACGCTGTGCAGCCAGTGGCAGTACAAACAAATAACAATGGGGGGGAACAAAGCTAGGGTTACCATTCGTCCGGATTTACCCGGACATGTCCTCCTTTTTGTGCTAAAAATAGCGTCCGGGGGGAATTTGTAAAGCACTCACAATGTCCGGGATTTCCCCCTCCCCCGGCAGAGCGAGCGGCTGGGAGGGCTGCAGGGAAGTCCCGGGCTGGACTCAGGAGCAGCTGTAGAGGAGCCGGATCCGCCCTGCATTCTGAGCCGGCAGCTCCCTTGCAGCCCAGTCCGGCAGCACTGTGCAGGGCCAGGGACCGGGTTTTGTTGTGCTGGGGAGCTCAGCCACGTGTCCGGCTCGGCTGCACAGAGCCCAACACTCTGTTCTGAGCAGCAGGGTAAGGAGGTCAGGAGGCAGGAAGGTTCTGGAGGTGGCGGTCAAGAAACGGGGGGGGGCTTTTTGGGGGGAGTGGAGAAAGTTTTGGGCAGTCAGGGTACAGGTAGGGGGTAGGGTCCTGGGGGGCAGTTGGGGGGGGTCTTAGGAGGGGGCAGTTAGGGGACAAGGAACAGGGAGTCTTAGGTAGGGGGTGGGGTTCTGGAGGGCAGTTAGGAGCAGGGGTCCCAGGAGGGGGCAGTCAGGGGACAAGGAGCGGGAGGGGTGGGGGGTTGGGAGTTCTGGGGGGGGCTGTCAGGTGGCAGGGGTGGGGAGATGGATCGGAGCAGTCAGGGGACAGGGAGCAGAGGGGTTTAGATGGGTTGGGAGTTCTGGGGGGGGGCTGTCAGGGGGTGGGGAGTGGTTGATGGGGCGTGGGAGTCCCAGGGGTCTGTCTGGGGGTGGGGGTGTGGATAAGGGTTGGGGCAGTCAGGGGACAAGAGGCAGGGAGGCTTAGATAGGGAGTGGAGTCCTGGGGGGCAGTTAGGGGCAGGGGTCCCAGGAGGGGGCAGTCAGGGGACAAGGAACGGGGGGAGGGTTGGGAGTTCTGGGGGGGCGGGAAGTGGGAGGGGCAGGGGCGGGGCTAGGGCGGGGCTCCTCCCGTCCTCTTTTTTTCTTGCTGAAATATGGTAACCCTAACAAAGCGACACATCTAATCATTGGGATTTCACACAAAGACCTTTCAGAAGAGCCCCAGGCGGTGTCTGAGCTGGCTCGGATGAGGCAGCAAGGGGCAGCGCAGCCTGAGCCAGTGAAACTGCCAATCCCCAGGGAGCAGTGGAAGCAGGCCCAAGCCGTAGCAAAGAGCGGTTCCTGCGGGAGATGGGAAGCAGGCAGATGGCAGCTCTGTGGGACAGAGAGTGTCTGTTTGTTCTGGATGTGGACAGCACCTGGCACAATGGGGCTGGTCCCTGAGTGGGGCCTATACCCAACGCTAATAAAAGAAGGGGATTTGTTGGATTACTGGCGAGCTCTGAATCCCCTGAGTGCACAGGTGGCAGGTGACGGGGCAAGCCCTGGACAGACGGGATCTGCCCAGCCAGGGCAGCATGTGCAGGACGGGGAAGGGGAAAGGCCATTGGGAGTGTTTCCGCAGAAGCAAAGAAATCGGGAAACCAGCCCAACCATGGCGGAGTGAGGCTGTTCCCTGGGCTAGATCTCCACAGACAGCAGTCATGGGCAGGCTGGGAGGGATGGCCTGGATTCACTTTGGATTGGCTCCAGTGTAAATGAGACGAGAATTGTCCCAGAAGGGCCCAGGTACAAGAGTGACAGACACTGTAGGTTTAGCCTGTGAATAAAAAAAATTAGGTTCATTATAAAACAGTAAAATAATCCCCCTGCTCCCCTTCTCCTGATGGGTGACCCCAAGTCTGACCTTGTACCTGTCCATGGGGCATCATCACTGAATGGGGGAGCTGTTAACGAGGCACCACAGGGATTGGCTGTAGCCCCCTCACTATTCAACTTTGTAATTAACCATCTGGAAGTAAATATAAAATCACTGCTGATAAAGTCTGTGGCTAGCACAGCTTGGAGGAGTGGTAAATAATGCTAATGATGGGGCAGTTGTACAGAGCAGCCTGGATGGTTTGGTAAACTGGGATTAGTAAAACAAATGCAGTTTAATACAGCCAAAAGCCAGGCCCTATAGCTGGGAACGGAGGCTGGTGGCCACACCTAGAGCCTAGGGAACCGTAGCCTGGAAAGCAGGGACTATGAAAAGGATTTAGGGTCATAGAGGACAAACAGCTGAACCTGAACTTCTGTGAGCTGCTTTCAGGTTAAGCCTGCAGCTTTGGGCAAGTAATTCAGACCCTGGGTCTGTGTTGGAGCAGACGGGCGTGTCTGGCTGAACAAGACAGGGTGCTGGGGTCCCGAGCTACCAGGGCAGGAAAGCAGGGGCAGAAGTAGTCTTGGCACATCGGTTGGCACCTCCCAAGGGGCTTTCTGTGATCCAACCCGTCACAAGGGACAAAACACTCCAATCCGTCCCGGTGGGAGGAGCCAGGTTTGCTCTTCAAATTCTGTCCTTGGTAAATGTCCAGGTCTGGGAATGTCCCACAACAGCATTTCTAATGGGAATCTGGCTGCAGAACAATGAAACTGCTGACAGCTCCTATGCAGAAGGGGTGGGAATTCAGTCATAGAATCATAGAATATCAGGGTTGGAAGGGACCTCAAGAGGTCATCTACTCCAACCCCCTGCTCAAAGCAGGACCAATTCCCAACTAAATCATCCCAGCCAGGGCTTTGTCAAGCCGGGCCTTAAAAACTTCCAAGGAAGGAGATTTCACCACCAGTCTCTGTGTTCTGTCAGTGCAGCTAGAGCAATAGGAAAAATGTCACCAGTCACTGTAGCAACTGTCTACTCCAAAGTACTACAGGAGCATTTTAAGTGTAGACAGGCTGAGAGTGAGACCAGATCTACCTCCAGTTGGCACTAGGGATGCACCAGCACTGAGACTATAGGAATGACAACAGTTCAATGCTTCCAGAGTTGGCAGGATTCAAACCTACATGGGAAAGCCCCAAGGGATTTCTAGTCCAGCACCTTAACCCCTCAGCCACAACTATCTGATGGCCACTCGCTTCCCTACACTATGATTCTCTTCTCAGTGAATTATCATTTCACATTGTTTGCTCAGACCAGCCCACTCACTGCTGTGTGGGACTGTAAGTGTGTCCATTGCTGGACAGCAGGAATTCCCGCCCATTTCCCCTCCGGCTGGAACAGGATTGGAGTGTGTTTGTGTTAATGACATTGTTGTAGATTGTTGTTCATTCCCCACCTTGACAATTCAGACAGTCCCTTTCCCATTCAGATCTCCAGCACCTTGTTCCAATAGCACGGGTCAGGTTTTCTCTGGGGCACTGACATGTTTCAGGGGGTTGGTGAGTGAGCTCAGCCTTGCAGTCCCTCCTTGATGAGGCGGGGCAAGGGTGATCAGTTTTGTTGGGTCAGAAAGTTGGCAACCCTAGATCCAGGGGAAACAAACACCCAACGAGGCTGGCCAGGGGCAGGACATCAGCTTGGAGGGGAGGGGTAGGGTGGGGGTGGAAGCGACATCACAAAGGCCTGTTGCAGGAACTCAGCCTATTGGGCAAAGGTGGTGGGGAGGGGGTGACCTCACAGAGAGACCCTGACATCAGCCGGGCAGGACAGAGGTGCAGGGCCAGGCCAGTCTCTGAGACCCCCCCGGCTTTGCTGCCACAAGTCTCCTTCGCGAGGTCTCTCCTCCAGGACTGAGAGAGAATTAGGATTCACGGATGTGAGCATGAGGAGGAACCTCTGTGGAGTTTTCTCCTTGGAGCCCTGATCCCACCCCATGGCAGCCGAAGACCAGGTCTCTTCCCTTCATCTCTCTTGGTGGCTTGAGCCTGGACACAAGCCCAAAGTCCTCCCTCCCCCCCTCCGCCCTGGGTGCTATCGCCCGGATCCTGGAGTCTCTACCCAGTTTGAGAGACCAGAGCCCCAAACCCAGAGCTCCCCATCCATCGATCAAGCCTGGAGCCCTGCGCCCATCCCCACCCCCGGGAGTTGTTTTGGGAGATGCTACACACCTATGTAGGGCCCTTTGAAATCTCTTTTATTATTGGGGATTTTCCAATTTAGTATTTTCTGAGTTTTGTCCTTGCCATTTCTTAAAAATTAATTCCATCTTTATGGTTTTTGTGTTAATCACAATTGTTTGATACACTGACCACAGTTAAGTGGCTTTACTATAAATGCACACAAATGTTCAGAAATGGCTTGCAAGGGAAGAAACTGATTTTACTAAAAGAATCTTACAATTTAAACAAAACTTCCTGCAGATGCCCAGTGTACGGTAAAAGTGACATTTTTAACTCACCTTTTAAAGTAGCCGTTAGTAACACGACCAACTGACATTGCTGAACAGTGACACTACAGTCCACAGCAGTGTGTGTGTGCATGGGGGAGGGAGGTTATGGGGGGAATGGAGTGTGTGTGTGTGTTGGGGAGAGTATGTATGGGTGTGTTGGGGAGTGGGGGAGGAGTGTGAGTGTGTGGGTGGAAGTTTATGGGGCGCAGTGGAGGTGAGTGTGGAGGTTGGTGGAAGTTTGTGGGCGCAGTGGAGGTGAGTGTGTGGGTGGGAGTGGGTGGACGTTTGTGGGGGCAGTGGAGGTGAGTGTGTCGGTGGGGTGGGGGTGGGTGGAAGTTTGTGGGGGCAGTGGAGATGAGTGTGTGGGTGTGTGTGGGTGGAAGTTTATGGGGGCAGTGGAGGTGAGTGTGTGGGTGGGGGTGGGTGGAAGTTTGTGGGGGCAGTGGAGGTGAGTGTGGGGGTGGGTGGAAGTTTGTGGGGGCAGTGGAGGTGAGTGTGTGGGTGGGGGTGTGTGTGGGTGGAAGTTTGTGGGGGCAGTGGAGGTGAGTGTGGGGGTGGGTGGAAGTTTGTGGGCGCAGTGGAGGTGAGTGTGACTGTGTGTGTTGGGGCAGTCAGGAGGCCGGGGGAGCTCGAGCTGCCTGAGCAGGGCTGAGCTGAGGGGAGAGGAGCAGCCCAGGGAGCCGCGCGGGGGGCAGAGCAGCAGCAGCCGTGTGGGGGCAGAGTGGGGCTGGGGCTGGAGCCCTCTGGAACCAGGTGCGGGGAGCAGCTGGGCAGAGTGTGGGGGTCCCTGGACATCGGGCCCCACTAGTCAAGAGGCCTTGCAGGCCGCACTGGGAGGGGTATTGTAACCCCCGCGGCGGGGGAGGGGCCCTGCCATGTAGACTCTGATGGCGTGTGTCCACCGCCAGAGCGAGTGTCCGACCTGCGGCGTCCCTGCAGCACAGCCAGGGCCTGGCCAGGGGCCTGGGACGTGTGAGGGACAGACTGTGAACTGCCCTGACATTCCAGCCACAGCTGTTTGGGGTCCCCCGTGCCACAGAGCGGGGTGACGGCTTTTCCTTTCACCTTCCCCAGTTTCTCCTTGTTTTTAATGACTTGCTGTTTAATAGCTTGTGTTTGCTTTGAACTATATGCGATGATCAATGGGTCAGGGAAGCGTCCGGAGCAGAGAGAGTACCCCGGAGGGGAGACACCCGAGCCCTGTCCTAAGTACAACAACCAGATTGGGGGTCGAGCCCCAGGAATCCTGGGCCCAGCCTTGTCTGAGTTACGAGGACTCTGCCACACGAGAGTAGAACGGGTGTCCTGGAGTTAGGCGGGCCTCTGGGTGAAGGGAGTGGGAGCGAGGACTCAGATCCTTTCGCCAGCCAATTCCACGGGGGTAGTGTATGAGTCAGGAAAGGTCCCCACGATAGCGGGACCATTCCCCCGCTTACATAGGCCTGGACACAGAATGCCTTTAGCTGTGGATTGCACTGCAGATCTGATTGGCTGTAAATCCTGGATACCTCTGGCAACATGAGACCGCATGAACTGGTCCTTTCCTATGGTCTGGCTCTGGTGAGGTAAGACTAAAAGGTCTTTTCACGGTTGGACCAGGACAGACTCTGGGGAGTGCATTATTCTCCTCAGCACTTCCATTCTGTAGTGCCCTGGCAGCAAGATCCCAGGTGAATGTGTGGGTTACTCTCCTTGGCAGGGTCAGGTTTTCTGTTCAGTTTTTAATGACTGAAATGCTTTTCTCTTCTTTGTAACCTAGGCACATGGTTGGACACCAATCGCAGAGCGGAAGCAGAAAATAGTCACCATTCCCCGGAGATGCCCAGCTAAAGTGGGAACTTTTCAGCAAGAGCTCCCTGCTGGTTCACACATGCATGTAGACAGCGTCCATGCGGATGTCTGTCTGTGAGGTTTCTCTGTCTGTTCTGTCAAATGTTTGCCTACTTGTTTTCTGGCTGGTGCCGGCTGAAAGGATTTCGTATCCGAGGAAGGACGTATCCCCCTGGTTAGCAAACAAACAAAGCAGCACATTTCATGTCCAGATTATATTTGGTCGTAAATCGACATTGTGATGGTTCCCCACCAAGGAAAGTTACCCCGTCTTTAGGAAAATGACTGAAGTACGAATGCCAAACACAATTCCAATAGAGGATTCAAAGCAAGGTTTTCTGCATGGTGATTAAAGGCTTTAATTTAAATCAGTCCACCCTGAGGTGAGCAATTAAGAGTTGTTATCTTCACTGAAGGCAGTTGAGGTCTAAGCCCTTGGTTCTGTCTGAATGGAAATTCGTTCCATTTACTAATCCGGTTTCAGGAGCATTGTGTGGGGTGCAAGGAGAGGCCAGTGCCATGAGGACAGACGGCTTTGGATGTAAAGGTCGCCGGCAGCACCTGTAACACCTCCCCCACAACGTGCCCTCGCTTGTCCTGGCTCTGGAGCTGCAGCTGGAGCGGGGCTCGGGTCAAACCCTTTGGCGCTGAAGCCCAGTGTTGACATCTCGCTCTCGAGGGCCCAGACTGACCCAGCCACAATCCGCGCGCAGGGGGAGGGGGCGCGAGCTCTGTCTCCCGTGGCCGTGGGGAGCGTCTTGGGGAGAAGCGGATGCTGGCATTGGGATTTTACACAAAGACCTTTCAGAAGAGCCCTAGACGGTGTCTGAGCTGGCTCGGATGAGGCAGCAAGGGGCAGCGCAGCCTGAGCCAGTGAAACTGCCAATCCCCCAGGGAGCAGTGGAAGCAGGCCCAAGCCGTAGCAAAGAGCGGTTCCTGCCGGGAGACGGGAAGCAGGCAGATAGCAGCTCTGTGGGACAGAGAGTGTCTGTTTGTTCTGTATGTGGACGGCACCTGGCACAATGGGGCTGATCCCTGAGTGGGGCCTGTACACAATGCTAATAAAAGAAGGGGATTTGTTGGGTTACTCTAAATCCCGAGTGGAAAGGTGGAGGTGACAGGGGCAAGCCCTGAACAGATGGGATCTGCCCAACCAGGGCAGCATGTGCAGGACAGGGAAGGGGAAAGGGCATTGGAAGTGTTTCCACAGAAGCAAAAAAATCGGGGAACCAGCCCAACCATGGTGGAGTGAGGCTGTTCCCTGGGCTAGATCTCCACAGACAGCAGTCATGGGCAGGCTGGGAGGGATGGCCTGGATTCACTTTGGATTGGCTCCAGTGTAAATGAGACGAGAATTGTCCCAGAAGGGCCCAGGTACAAGAGTGACAGACACTGTACGTGGAGCCTGTGAATAAAAAAAGTAGGTGCATTATAAAACAGTAGTAAAATAATCCCCCTGCTCCCCTTCTTCTGATGGGTGACCCCAAGTCTGACCTTGTACCTGTCCATGGGGCATCATCACTGAATGGGGGAGCTGTTAACGAGGCACCACAGGGATTGGCTGTAGCCCCCTCACTATTCAACTTTGTAATTAACCATCTGGAAGTAAATATAAAATCACTGCTGATAAAGTCTGTGGCTAGCACAGCTTGGAGGAGTGGTAAATAATGCTAATGACGGGGAGTTGTACAGAGCAGCCTGGATGGTTTGGTAAAGTGGGATTAGTAAAACAAATGCAGTTTAATACAGCCAAAAGCCAGGCCCTATAGCTGGGAACGGAGACTGGTGGCCACACCTAGAGCCTAGGGAACCGTAGCCTGGAAAGCAGGGACTATGAAAAGGATTTAGGGTCATAGAGGACAAACAGCTGAACCTGAACTTCTGTGAGCTGCTTTCAGGTTAAGCCTGCAGCTTTGGGCAAGTAATTCAGACCCTGGGTCTGTGTTGGAGCAGACGGGCCTGTCTGGCTGAACAAGACAGGGTTCTGGGATCCTGAGCTGCCAGGGCAGGAAAGCAGGGGCAGAAGTAGTCTTGGCACATCGGTTGGCAGCTCCCAAGGGGCTTTCTGTGATCCAACCCGTCACAAGGGACAAAACACTCCAATCCGTCCCGGTGGGAGGAGCCAGGTTTGCTCTTCAAATTCTGTCCTTGCTAAATGTCCAGGTCTGGGAATGTCCCACAACAGCATTTCTAATGGGAAGCTGGCTGCTGAACAATGAAACTGCTGAGAGCTCCTATGCAGGAGGGGTGGGAATTCAGTCTCTGTGTTCTGTCAGTGCAGCTAGAGCAATAGGAAAACCTCACCAGTCACTGTAGCAACTGTCTACTCCAAACTACCAGAAGAGTATTTTAAGTGTAGACAGCCTGAGAGTAAGACCAGATCTACCTCCAGTTGGCACTAGGGATGCACAAGCACTGAGACTACAGCAACAACAACAGTTCAATGCTTCCGGAGTTGGCAGGATTCAAACCTACGTGGAAAGGCCCCAAGGGATTTCTAGTCCAGCACCTTAACCCCTCAGACACACCTACCTCATGGCCACTGGCCTCCCTACACTGTGATTCTCTTCTCAGTGAATTAGCACTTCACATTGTTTGCTCAGACCAGCCTCCCCAGCCCACTCACTGCTGTGCGGGGCTGTAGACAGGACGAATTCCTGCCCATTTCCCTTCCGGATGGAGCAGGATTGGAGTGTGTTTGTGTTAATGACATCGCTGTAGATTGTTGTTCGTTCCCCATCTTGACAATTCAGACAGTCCCTTTCCCATTCAGATCTCCAGCATCTCGTTCCAATAGCAGGTCCGGTTTTCTCTGGGGCACTGACATGTTTCAGGGGGTTGGTGAGTGAACTCAGCCTTGCATTCCGTCCTTGATGAGACGGGGCAAGGGTGGTCAGTTTTCTTGGATCAGAAAGTTGGCAACCCTAGATCCAGGGGAAACAAACACCCAATGAGGCTGGCCAGGGGCAGGACATCAGCTTGGAGGGGAGGGGTGGGGGTGGCCGTGACATCACAAAGGCCTGTTGCAGGAACTCAGCCTATTGGGCAAAGGTGGTGGGGAGGGGGTGACCTCACAGAGAGACCCTGACATCAGCCGGGCAGGACAAAGGTGCAGGGCCAGGCCAGTCTCTGAGACTCCCCCGGCTTTGCTGCCGCAAGTCTCCTTCGTGAGGTCTCTCCTCTAGGACTGAGAGAGAATTAGGATTCACAGATGTGAGCATGAGGAGGAACCTCTGTGGAGTTTTCTCCTTTCCTACCATTGATTGTGCCAAAACCAACCTTCCCTTTTACAAGGTAAGAGGCCCAGAGAGGTTTGGAACCTGTTCAGTCTGATCCCCCTGGTGCAGGCAGCATTCTAGGCCCAGAAAACACTGGTTTAAGGTGGCCAAATTTGATTTCCTGCCTAGGACTTTGACACTTGGAATCCCTGCGGAAATTGGGGTTTATCCTTTTTGGTTTCCCTTTTCCTCTTTCCTCCCTCCTTTCTCCTCTTCTCTTGCTTCTTTTTCCCCTTTCCCCAGCTTCCCTCCCTCTACAAGGAGGGGTGTGTGTGGAGTGTGGATGGGGTGGGGGGTGCTCTCATTGCGGGAGGTCCTCACAAAGAGGTGGGGCTGGATTTGAGAGGGATCCCCTCTGATGGTGACCTGGGCCGTCCTTTGGGACATCTGGTGAGACCTCTCAGCCTCCCTCCCCTTAGAGTCTCAGTGCTGATAGGCCAAGCAGGGGGCTATCGCCAGTGAGGAGACTCAGGTCCTTTTGGTCTCTTTTCAGATCAGGCAAATAAGTCACAACCAATCCAATGTATATGATTAATCTTGCTGCTTCTCTCCATTAATTGTCGCTTAGCAGGTCAGGATTTCCTCTAGTGGTCGAGGTCTTCTAAAATACTGGCTGAATAATTACTATGAACCACTGTTGGTCTGTATCTCACTTGAGAGCACTTTATTCTGATCAGTCACTGTATGAAATTCAAGATGTCACAGATAGGTTGAAAGTCAGGAGCAGTGTTTCCTCACATTTTTTATGTCTGTGTGCGGAATGAATTTTGTGATGTGCACCAATATGTGCAATTTTGTTATGTGACACATCACCTGAATATTGCTGCACATCCCAAAATTCATTCTGCACATGGATGGTGTGTGGCAGGGGTGAGGCTGAAGGGTTCGGAGTGTGGGAGGGGGCTGAAGTGGGGCAGAGGTTTGGAGTGTGGACTCTGGGTTGGGGCTGGGAATCAGGGGCTCAGGGCTAGGGGAGAGGGTTGGGGTGCAGGGGGCTGAGGGCTCCAAGTGGAGGTGTGGGCTCTGGGGTGGGGCTGGGAATGAGGGGTTTGGGGAGCAGGTTGTCCCAGGGAGAGAGGGACTCCCCCCAGCCCTCTCTCACCACAGCAGCTCAGGGACAGGTGAGAGAGCACCTGTCTCCTGGCTGCAGCAGCTCTGGTGCGGCTGGGCTGGGGCTGAGGGAGGGGACAGGATTTATTTTTCCTAAGTCAAAACGGGGAAGGGAAGGAGTTATGCTTCAGATTTTAACTTATAAACTTTGGTCCTGTCTAATATATAAGATGCTATGGGACTAAGACACCATGTCATGTGGTGACATCACAAGAGCAGAGGCTGTGAGAACTGCAGCAACCGAAAGAGCAGGGGATTTAGAGTCAGATTGCTTCAAATTCTGCATTCGTCGGCTGGCATTTAACAGCAATGCTTAGCTAACAGAATGGAGAAAGGAATTCTCTGCTAAAGATTCAACCTGCCACTTTGGCCAACTTCACCCCTTCCCTGAACAGAGTGTGCTCAGAACAACACTCCCCCCCCCCGCCCTGCCCCCACACACAAGCCCACAGCTGGGCGCCCAGCACAAAGCAAGGGAGGGGGTGCTTTGGCTTCTTTTATTTTTACTTTGCAAAAGGTTTTTTCAAAAGCATTTTCTGCCCCTGTTTCCTATGGTAAGGAAGCAAATGGTTGTGGGGAAAGGAACCTGAGAGTGGTGGAGCCAGGGCAGTGGGGGGAAGGGGGCTGAAGGTGACCAGGTGCAGTGCAGGGAAGGGAACAGTTTGGGGAGGCTGAACAGGGGAATGGGGGGCAGTTGGAGGAGGCTGAGGGGGAGATGGGGGAAGGGGACATTTGGAGGAGGCTGAGGCAGAGAGGCAGTTGTGGAGGCTGCTCATCCCCATGGGAGGGGAGGAGGAAGAGGAGCTGCCCTTGTATCAGAAGCTGTTTCCTATTAGAACTTGCAACTTCACTGTTCCTGAGCAGGGTCCTGTGATCAAAGGGGAACTAGATGGGTTCATGGAGGACAGGTCCATCAATGGCTGTTAGCCGGGATGGGCAGGGATGTGTCCCTAGCCTCTGTCTGTCAGAAGCTGGGAATTGGGCAACAGGGGATGGGTCCCTGGATGATTCCTGTCTGTTCATTCCCTCTGGGGCACCTGGCACTGGCCACTGTTGGCAGACAGGACACTGGGCTAGATGGACCTTTGGTCTAACCCAGTCTGACCGTCCTTATCTTCTAATGTACTTCTCACATGCTCAGTAACATCTGCAAGTTGCTGCCCTCACGCGCCATCAGAATCTGCTCCCTGCAATCAAAGGCAGGGAATATCCCCCTGAAGGGGAGAAATCGGAGGGGAGGGATGGGCAGAGGGACAAATCTGGGACAAGCTCAGGGGTTCAGACTGGGGTGGGGGGCAGCCTGCCCTGCCAGGTAGGTGCAGAAGGGAAAACCCCCAGATAGAGGGAGGCAGAGGGGATAAAAGTTACCACGGGTGGAGGGAGCCGTCAGCAGCAGTTCCAAACTACGGTGTGGTGGAGGGTAGAAGGACTTGTGTTCCTCACTGGATGGTCCATCTCAGTACCCCCTCCCCAGGGCGGTGGTGTTAAAGGCCCCGGGTGGCCCAGTGCCCAGGTACCGCAGCTCTGCTCTAGCTGAAATGGTGACTGAGCTGCCGAAGGAGACTTGATTCAGGGAAATAGTTTACACCCTCCCCCCACCCCCCTGGGCTCTGCTGGCATCAGCTGCTGAGCCAGAGACTGCAGGTGATACGAGAGATCTGGGGTAAGTGCTGGGGCCTGGCTGGAAAGTGACTCTGCAGAAATGGCTCCTGCTCGCTCCATCTCTGCCCCGAGTGTCTCCGCGGCGCAGAGCTGCTGCCCCAGCGCCCCCAGGCTCACCCCCGTTAGCAGTGGCTGTAGCTATTGGCGCGGAAACGCCCACGGGAATGCAGGACAGTGACCGGCTCTTCGTGCAGGAGGGAGAGGGGAGAGACTGGACGGGGCAGCTGGAGCAATCAGTGGGGAGGGAGGTTCCGGATACCCAGCCTTGCCCAGCTCCATTCCCTGCAGCCCCAAGGGGCAGTGACTTTCCTGGGAGAGGGGAAGGGCAGAGAGAGGAAAAGCCAGTTCCTGCCCCTGCCTGGTCCTTGCGCTGCTGAGGGAATGGGCTGTTCTGGGGACAGTGTCGGGGGATCCCCCAAAGCGGCTCCTTTGATTCTGCTCTTTTCTGGCGTTTGGCTCAGAGACTCTTTTCCTGGGATAGTGTAATAGCGTCTGGTGGGTTTAGTCCCGGGGCAGAGGTCGGGTCTGTGCTGTAATAGCGTCACTGAGGCTTCTCCCAGCATGGAAGAGTCTAGAGTGTCTGTCTGCAAGGACAGACCCTGGGGGAATCGGGGTGTGAAATGGACTAACACTCATTCAGAAACCTCCCGAACTTCCCTTCTCACCCTGACAGGCTGCAGAATAATGACCCCGTTTTGCTCCAGACCGTTCCATCTTCCTAGGGGGCGGGGAAGGGAAATGGCTGTGGTGGATCCAGTTCAGGAAGGAGATTTTGGGGGAGCTGCTGGGGAGGGTTGTTGTAGAGGGGGAGGGTCATGAAATCATAGAGTTCACAGTTCTAAGGAAGGGTAGAAGGGAGTACAGCAAAATAGAGACAATGGATTTCAGGAAGGCGGATTTTGGTAAGATCAGAGAGCTGATAGGTAAGGTCCCAGGGGAATCAAGTCTGAGGGGAAAAACAACTGAGGAGAGTTGGCAGTTTTTCAAAGGGACACTATTAAGGGCCCAAAAGCAACCTATTCCGCTGAGTAGGAAAGATAGGAAATGTGGGAAAAGACCTCCTTGGCTTAACCACGAGATCTCGCATGATCTAAAAAATTAAAAGAAATCATAAAAAATGGAAACTAGGACAGATTACAAAGGATAAATATAGGCAAACAACACAGGAATGCAGGGGCAAGATTAGAAAGGCAAAGGCACAAAATGAGCTCAAACTGGCTACGGGAATAAAGGGAAACAAGAAGCCTTTTTATCAATCTTGTCGGAGAAAAACACAGTTCTCACTCTTTGGTTGGGTACAGCAAAGTCAGATACTTTATTCTCTCTCTATCAATTGCATAGAGGGAGAGAGTGCACTAGGACACAGGGTCTCCCCCTCCTAGGCAGGTCTCTCCCAGGTAAACAATTACAGCAAGCATTTATACCTTTTGTTACAGACAATAATGAGCAACAGCTGCATTTTGTTTATACATAGGTCATCCTGATATCTTATTTCCCTCACTTGTTTAGACTCTAGTCTACATACAATATTAGCTACACAAGGTCGCAACAACTTCTCACACAGTTCTTTCCCACTCGCCTCACACAATCCTCGCTTCTACAAATCTCACGTTATTAGGGTTACAGTTAGCCTAACTCTTGCTAACAAAGTGTCATGCATTTCAATCCCCTTCTTGTCCATTCTTTCTCTGCTTCCACAATACATTAAAAGCAAGAGGAAGACCAAGGACAGGGTAGGCCCACTGCTCAGTGAGGAGGGAGAAACAGTAACAGGAAACTTGGAAATGGCAGGGATGCTTAATGACTTCTTTTTTTTGTCTTCACCAAGAAGTTTGAAGGAATGACCAACATAGTGAATGCTAATGGGAAGGGGGTAGGTTTAGAAGATAAAATAAAAAAAGAACAAGTTAAAAATCACTTAGAAAAGTTAGATGCTTGCAAGTCACCAGGCCCTGATGAAATGCATCCTAGAATCCTCAAGGAGCTAATAGAGGAGGTATCTGAGCCTCTAGCTATTCTCTTTGGAAAATCATGGGAGACAGGAGAGATTCCAGAAGACTGGAAAAGGGCAAATATAGTGCCCATCTATAAAAAGGGAAATAAAAACAAGGCAGGAAACTACAGACCAGTTAGTTTAACTTCTGTGCCAGGGAAGATAATGGAGCAAATAATCAAGGAAATCATCTGCAAATACTTGGAAGGTGGTAAGGTGATAGGGAATAGCCAGCATGGATTTGTAAAGAACAAATCATGTCAAACCAATCTGATAGCTTTCTTTGCTAGGATACCGAGTCTGGTGGATAAGGGAGAAGCGGTGGATGTGGTATACCTAGACTTCTGTAAGGCATTTGATAGGGTCTCGCATGCTATTCTTATCGATAAACTAGACAAATACAACTTAGATGGGGCTACTATAAGGTGGGTGCATAACTGGCTGGATAACCGTACTCAGAGAGTAGTTATTAATGGTTCCCAATCCTGCTGGAAAGGTAAAACAAGTGGGGTTCCGCAGGGGTCTGTTTTGGGACCGGCTCTGTTCAATATCTTCAT
The DNA here is from genome assembly GCF_011386835.1 of Chrysemys picta bellii. NCBI lineage: Eukaryota > Metazoa > Chordata > Testudines > Emydidae > Chrysemys > Chrysemys picta. The sequence continues at coordinate 15,956,449 of NC_088807.1, read as the reverse complement.
CAACGACTTAGATATTGGCATAGAAAGTACGGTTATTAAATTTGCAGATGATACCAAACTGGGAGGGATTGCAACTGCTTTGGAGGATAGGGTCATAATTCAAAATGATCTGGACAAATTGGAGAAATGGTCTGAGGTAAACAAGATGAAGTTTAACAAAGACAAATGCAAAGTGCTCCACTTAGGAAGGAACAATCAGTTTCACACATACAGAATGGGAAGAGACTGTCTAGGAAGGAGTACGGCAGAAAGGGATCTAGGCGTTATAGTGGACCACAAGCTAAATATGAGTCAACAGTGTGATGCTGTTGCCAAAAAAGCAAACATGATTCTGGGATGCATTAACAGGTATGTTGTGAGCAAGACACGAGAAGTCATTCTTGCGCTCTACTCTGCGCTGCTTAGGCCTCAACTGGAGTATTGTGTCCAGTTCTGGGCACCACATTTCAAGGAAGATGTGGAGAAATTGGAGAGGGGCCAGAGAAGAGCAACAAGAATGATTAAAGGTCTTGAGAACATGACCTATGAAGGAAGGCTGAAAGAATTGGGTTTGTTTAGTTTGGAAAAGAGAAGACTGAGAGGGGACATGATAGTAGTTTTCAGGTATCTAAAAGGGTGTCATAAGGAGGAGGGAGAAAACTTGTTCAGTAAACACTGGAATAAACTGCCTAGGGAGGTTTTGGAATCTCCATTTCTGGTGATATTTAAGAGTAGGCTAGATAAATACCTATCCGGGATGGTCTAGACAGTATTTGGTCATGCCATGAGGGCAGGGGACTGGACTCAGTGACCTCTTGAGGTCCCTTCCAGTCCTAGAATCTATGAATCTATGAAGGAGGCAACAACCTGTCATGTGTGATCTAAGGAGCAGGAAAAGAATCTGGGAATTACCTTTTGTAAAATCTCATCTTCTTTCGAAAACCTGTGGAAATAGCTGATTCAAGAAGTTGTTGACAGATGGATATTACGCATCTATCAGCTCTTGTGTTCACTAGCCGTTGTCAACCAAGCAAGTTGGCAGACTGAAGGCAGGGCAAGAATGCTGAACCAGAACGGTCTTTGCTCTTGTCACACATGACATCACAATAAACGTATGTATACACACACAAACACACACATAGACATTCAGACAGAGGCTGGTACCATTAGCAACACTGAGAGACTCGGCCAAAATCTCTAGGAATTTTGATTTCTGGGAGGGGCTGCACAAAGGACTGATACTTTGCATGTACAGAATATATCACATTTTACCTGGGGAGTCACAAAGTAGTTTACAAACTTGAATTCAAGGAGCCTGACAGCAGCCCTGAGCAGGACCAGGTGATGGTGGGGCTGTACTGAGGGGTCTGCGAGCTGCAACGGGACGTGCTGGACTGGGTTTCGCTCTGGTGGAGCTGATGAGAGGGTCTGGGGGCCAGTGCATTGGAGGAGGGTCTATCACCCCAGTGGCTGAAGCCCGGAGCACTGACCCCCTCACCCCTCTTGTGGCTGAAGTCCAGAGCCCCAACCTCCCTCCCTGCCCTCCTGTGGATGAGTCGCAGAGCCCAGACCCCCCCACTCCCCTCCACCTCTCCAGTGGCTGAAGCTTGGAACCCTGATCCCACCCCATGGCAGCCAAAGACCAGGTCTCTTCCCTTCATCTCTCTTGGTGGCTTGAGCCTGGACACAAGCCCGGAGTCCTCCCTACCCGCCTCCGCCCTGGGTGCTATAGCCCGGATCCTGGAGTCTCTACCCAGTTGTGGGAGACCAGAGCCCCAAACCCAGAGCTCCCCATTCATCGATCAAGCCTGGAACCCTGAGCCCATCCCCACCCCCGGGAGTTGTTTTGGGAGATGCTAAACACCTTTGTAGGGCCCTATGACCTCTCTTTTATTATTGAGGATTTTCCAATTTAGTATTTTCTGAGTTTTGTCCTTTCCATTTCTTAAAAATTAATTCCGTCTCTATGGTTTTTGTGTTAATCACAATTGTTTGATACACTGACCACAGTTAAGTAGCTTTACTATAAATGCACACAAATGTTCAGTAATGGCTTGCAAGGGGAGAAACTGATTTTACTAAAAGAATCTTACAATTTAAACAAAACTTCCTGCAGATTCCCAGAGTACGGTAAAAGTGACATTTTTAACTCACCTTTTAAAGTAGCCGTCAGTAACACGACCAACTGACATTGCTGAACAGTGACACTACAGTCCACAGCAGTGTGTGTGTGCATGGGGGAGGGAGGTTGTGGGGGAAGTGGAGTGTGTGTGTGTGTGTGTTGGGGGAGAGTATGTATGGGTGTGTTGGGGAGTGGGAGAGGAGTGCGAGTGTGTGGGTGGAAGTTTATGGGGCGCAGTGGAGGTGTGTGTGTGGGTGGGGGGTGGGGGTGGAAGTTTGTGGGGGCGGTGGAGGTGAGTGTGTGGGTGGGGGTGGGCGTGGAAGTTTGTGGGGGGCAGTGGAGGTGAGTGTGTGGGTGGGGGTGGAAGTTTGTGGGGGGCAGTGGAGGTGAGTGTGAGCTGGGGGTGTGTGTGGGTGGAAGTTTGTCGGGGCAGTGGAAGTGAGTGTGTTTGTTGGGGGAGTGTGTGGGTGGAAGTTTGTGGGGGCAGTGGAGGTGAGTGTGTGGGTGGCTGTGGGTGGAAGTTTGTGTGGGCAGTGGAGGTGAGTGTGTGGGTGGGGTGGGGGTGGGTGGAAATTTGTGGGGGCAGTGGAGGTGAGTGTGAGGGTGGGGGTGGGGGCGGGTGGAAGTTTGTGGGGGCAGTGGAGGTGAGTGTGGGGGTGGGTGGAAGTTTGTGGGCGCAGTGGAGGTGAGTGTGACTGTGTGTGTTGGGGCAGTCAGGAGGCCGGGGGAACTGGAGCTGCCTGAGCAGGGCTGAGCTGAGGGGAGAGGAGCAGCCCAGGGAGCCGCGCGGGGGGCAGAGCAGCAGCAGCCGTGTGGGGGAAGAGTGGGGCTGGGGCTGGAGCCCTCTGGAGCCAGGTGCGGGGAGCAGCTGGGCAGAGTGAGGGGGTCCCTGGGCAGCGGGCCCCACCAGTCAAGAGGCCTTGCAGGCCGCACTGGGAGGTGTATTGTAACCCCCGCGGGGGGAAGGGGCCCTGCCACCTAGACCCTGAGGGCGTGTGTCAACCGCCAGAGCGAGTGTCCGACCCGCGGCGTCCCTGCAGCACAGCCAGGGCCTGGCCAGGGGCCTGGGACGTGTGAGGGACAGACTGTGAACTGCCCTGACATTCCAGCCACAGCTGTTTGGGGTCCCCCGTGCCACAGAGCGGGGTGACGGCTTTTCCTTTCACCTTACCCAGTTTCTCCTTATTTTTAATGACTTGCTGTTTAATAACTTGTGTTTGCTTTGAACTATATGCGATGATCAATGGGTCAGGGAAGCGTCCGGAGCAGAGAGAGTATCCCGGAGTGGAGACACCCGAGCCCTGTCCTAAGTACAACAACCAGATTGGGGGTCGAGCCCCAGGAATCCTGGGCCCAGCCTTGTCTGGGTTACGAGGACTCTGCCACACGAGAGTAGAAGGGGTGTCCTGGAGTCAGGCGGTCCTCTGGGTGAAGGGAGTGGGAGCGAGGACTCAGATCCTTTCGCCAGCCAATTCCACGGGGGTAGTGTATGAGCCAGGAAAGGTCCCCACGATAGCAGGACCATTCCCCCGCTTACATAGGCCTGGACACAGAATGCCTTTAGCTGTGGATTGCACTGCAGATCTGATTGGCTGTAAATCCTGGATACCTCTGGCAACATGAGACCACATGAACTGGTCCTTTCCTCTGGTCTGGTTCTGGTGAGGTAAGACTAAAAGGTCTTTTCACGGTTGGACCAGGACAGACTCTGGGGAATGCATTATTCTCCTCAGCACTTCCATTCTGTAGTGCCCTGACAGCAAGATCCCAGCTGAATGTGTGGGTTACTCTCCCTGGCAGGGTCAGGTTTTCTGTTCAGTTTTTAATGACTGAAATGCTTTTCTCTTCTTTGTAAACCTAGGCACCTGGTTGGACTCCAATCGCAGAGCCGAAGCAGAAAATAGTCACCATTCCCCGGAGATGCCCAGCTAAAGAGGGAACTTTTCAGCAAGAGCTCCCTGCTGGTTCACACATGCATGTAGACAGCGTCCATACGGGTGTCTGTCTGTGAGGTTTCTCTGTCTCTTCTGTCAAATGTTTGCCTACTTGTTTTCTGGCTGGTGCCGGCTGAAAGGATTTCGTATCCGAGAAAGGACGTATCCTCCTGGTTAGCAAACAAACAAAGCAGCACATTTCATGTCCAGATTATATTTAGTCGTAAATCGACATTGTGATGGTTCCCCACCAAGGAAAGTTACCCCGTCTTTAGGAAAATGACTGAAGTACGAATGCCAAACACAATTCCAATAGAGGATTCAAAGCAAGGTTTTCTGCATGGTGATTAAAGGCTTTATTTTAAATCAGTCCACCCTGAGGTGAGCAATTAAGAGTTGTTATCTTCACTGAAGGCAGTTGAGGTCTAAGCCCTTGGTTCTGTCTGAATGGAAATTCGTTCCATTTACTAATCCGGTTTCAGGAGCATTGTGTGGGGTGCAAGGAGAGGCCAGTGCCATGAGGACAGATGGCTTTGGACGTAAAGGTCGCCGGCAGCACCTCTAACACCTCCCCACCAACGTGCCCTCGCTTGTCCTGGCTCTGGAGCTGCGGCTGGAGCGGGGCTCGGGTCAAACCCTTTGGCGCTGAAGCCCAGTGTTGACATCTCGCTCTCGAGGGCCCAGACTGACCCAGCCACAATCCCCGCACGGGGTGGGAGGGGGGCGAGCTCTGTCTCCCGTAGCCGTGGGGAGCGTCTTGGGGAGAAGCGGATGCTGGCATTGGGATTTTACACAAAGACCTTTCAGAAGAGCCCTAGACGGTGTCTGAGCTGGCTCAGATGAGGCAGCAAGGGACAGCGCAGCCTGAGCCAGTGAAACTGCCAATCCCCCAGGGAGCAGTGGAAGCAGGCCCAAGCCGTAGCAAAGAGCGGTTCCTGCTGGGAGACGGGAAGCAGGCAGATGGCAGCTCTGTGGGACAGAGAGTGTCTGTTTTCCATGCCTAGAATTCAGCTGGCACCAGATGGATCAGACTGAGCAGATTCCAAAACCACTCCGAGGCTCTTACCTTCTAAACAGGGACGTCTGTTTTCTAGTAAAATCAGTAAAAGGAAAGGAGAAAACTCGAAAGAGGCTCCTGCTCACACTCACATACGTGAATCCTAATACTCTCTCAGTCCTCAAAGAGAGACCTCGAGAAGGAGACTTGCTGACGCAAAGCCACAGGGGTCTCTGAGGTTTCCCTGGCCCTGCGTCCCTGTCCGGCCTGGCTGATGTCAGCATCTCTCTCTGAGGTCACCACCTCCCTAACACCTTTGGCCAATAGGCTGAGGTCCTGCAAAAGGCCTTTGTGATGTCACTGCCACACCCAACCAAACCCTGAAGTGCTAATGTCCTGTTGCTGGCCTGACACTTTGAAGGTTTGAGCTACTCTCTGTGGATCACCCCACTCAATGCGTCTTCATTCTAGGAAGCAAGCCGGCTAGACAGTAAAACATCAGACGCTGCTCCCAACGCTACACTCAGTGTTTCCAAAATTAGTAGACTTTATGGCCACAAGAGACCTTTAGAGCATCTCATCTAAGCCCCTGCATATCATAGGCTTCCTGTATAGTACAATAGTTACTTTTTGGGCACACACATTCCAGAAAGGCATCTAGTCTTCATTCAATGACATCAAGAGATGGAGAATCCACCACTTTCCAATTTAGTGAGTGCCAGGGGGCTCCATTTCCCCTTCCACTAGCTCCCCATTTACAGTGAGCCAGAGCAGTACCTGCAGCAGGGAGCGGGAGTTGCTGATGGCCTCAGAGGCACAGCCCCTGCAGTGTCTCAGGCACCTGGCGCAAGTGCCGGATGATGCGGAGCTGGTGCATCACTTTGGCCGTGACGTCCTCCTGCTGCAAGGGAACGAGAACCTGTCAGAGACTCAAACGCTCCGAGGAATCAGGGGGAATTAAGGGCACCTGGAACCAGCAGTATTTCCACCTAGCACCTGCCCACCACTGAGGGATGAATTTACCTCCTGAACCCCAGAATGGAGTCTTCTTGTCCTTTCCAGTCCTCACCCCACTCAATGCGTCTTCATTCTAGGAAGCAAGCCGGATAGACAGTAAACCATCAGAGGCTGCTCCCAATGCTACACTCAGTGGGGGTCCTGTCCTCCGCGTGATCTGGAGCTGGCTGAGCTCAGGGGAGAGGAGCAGCCCAGGGAGCCGCGCGGGGGCCAGACCAGCAGCAGCCGTGTGGAGGCAGAGTGGGGCTGGGGCTGGAGCCCTCTGGAGCCAGGTGCGGGGAGCAGCTGGGCAGAGTGAGGGGATGCCTGGAGAGCGGGCCCAGCACAGGGAGACCCCACCAGTCCAGAGGCCTTGCAGGCCGCACTGGGAGGGGTATTGTAACCCCCGCGGGGCGGGAGGGACCCTGCCACCTAGACCCTGAGGGCGTGTGGCCAGAGCGAGTGTCCGACCCGCGGCATCCCTGCAGCACAGCCAGGGCCTGGCGAGGGGCCTGGGACGTGTGAGGGACAGACTGTGAACTGCCCTGACATTCCAGCCACAGCTGTTTGGGGTCCCCGTGCCACAGAGCGGGGTGACGGCTTTTCCTTTCACCTTCCCCAGTTTCTCCTTATTTTTAATGACTTGCTGTTTAATAACTTGTGTTTGCTTTGAACTATATAAGAATATCCCGGAGTGGAGACACCCGAGCCCTGTCCTAAGTACAACAACCAGATTGGGGGTCGAGCCCCAGGAATCCTGGGCCCAGCCTTGTCTGGGTTACGAGGACTCTGCCACACGAGAGTAGAAGGGGTGTCCTGGAGTCAGGCGGGCCTCTGGGTGAAGGGAGTGGGAGCGAGGACTCAGATCCTTTCGCCAGCCAATTCCACATGGGTAGTGTATGAGCCAGGAAAGGTGCCCACGATAGCGGGACCATTCCCCCGCTTACATAGGCCTGGACACAGAATGCCTTTAGCTATGGATTGCACTGCAGATCTGATTGGCTGTAAATCCTGGATACCTCTGGCAACATGAGACCGCATGAACTGGTCCTTTCCTATGGTCTGGCTCTGGTGAGGTAAGACTAAAAGGTCTTTTCACAGTTGGACCAGGACAGTATCTGGGGAGTGCATTATTCTCCTCAGCACTTCCATTCTGTAGTGCCCTGACAGCAAGATCCCAGGTGAATGTGTGGGTTACTCTCCTTGGCAGGTTCAGGTTTTCTGTTCAATTTTTAATGACTGAAATGCTTTTCTCTTCTTTGTAACCTAGGCACCCGGTTACAAAGAAGAGAAAATGTTTGCCTACTTGTTTTCTGGCTGGTGCAGGCTGAAAGGATTTCGTATCCGAGGAAGGACGTATCCTCCTGGTTAGCAAACAAACAAAGCAGCACATTTCATGTCCAGATTCTATTTAGTCGTAAATCGACATTGTGATGGTTCCCCACCAAGGAAAGTTACCCCGTCTTTAGGAAAATGACTGAAGTACGAATGCCAAACACAATTCCAATAGAGGATTCAAAGCAAGGTTTTCTGCATGGTGATTAAAAGCTTTAATTTAAATCAGTCCACCCTGAGGTGAGCAATTAAGAGTTGTTATCTTCACTGAAGGCAGTTGAGGTCTAAGCCCTTGGTTCTGTCTGAATGGAAATTCGTTCCATTTACTAATCTGGTTTCAGGAGCATTGTGTGGGGTGCAAGGAGAGGCCAGTGCCATGAGGACAGATGGCTTTGGATGTAAAGGTCGCCGGCAGCACCTCTAACACCTCCCCCCCAAGGTGCCCTCGCTTGTCCTGGCTCTGGAGCTGCGGCTGGAGCGGGGCTCGGGTCAAAGCCTTTGGCGCTGAAGCCCAGTGTTGACATCTCGCTCTTGGGGGCCCAGACTGACCCAGCCACAATCCCCGCGCGGGGGGACGGGGCGCGAGCTCTGTCTCCCGTGGCCGTGGGGAGCGTCTCGGGGAGAAGCGGATGCTGGCATTGGGATTTTACACAAAGACCTTTCAGAAGAGCCCTAGACGGTGTCTGAGCTGGCTCGGATGAGGCAGCAAGGGGCAACGCAGCCTGAGCCAGTGAAACTGCCAATCCCCCAGGGAGCAGTGGAAGCAGGCCCAAGCCGTAGCAAAGAGCGGTTCCTGCCGGGAGACGGGAAGCAGGCAGATGGCAGCTCTGTGGGACAGAGAGTGTCTGTTTGTTCTGTATGTGGACAGCACCTGGCACAATGGGGCTGGTCCCTGAGTGGGGCCTGTACACAATGCTAATAAAAGAAGGGGATTTGTTGGGTTACTCTAAATCCCGAGTGGAAAGGTGGAGGTGACAGGGGCAAGCCCTGGACAGATGGGATCTGCCCAACCAGGGCAACATGTGCAGGACAGGGAAGGGGAAAGGCCATTGGAAGTGTTTCCACAGAAGCAAAAAAATCGGGGAACCAGCCTGTTGACGTCACTAGGCATCACCCTAGGTAACTCGGGAGGGTGGAAGGCCACTAAGTGTCAATGAAGCCTTCCTGCACTAGGCCTAAGTGAACCAAACTCTATCCTTCCATGTTTAAACTCTAATCAACCTCAAAAGCCAGGTGCAATTGGAATATGTAAGCAACCAGTTACCTGTGTGCAACCCCCTGCTCAAGCAGTAATAATGAGGCCTGCATTTTTCTGCCTGAAGGGGAAAAAGGACAAGATAACGGTTTAAAGAAGTTCCTAACAAGCTAGGCTTATAGCTGCCAAGAATGACTTAACTATTACCAGGGACGGGAGGGGTAGAGGGAGGAATGGCGGGGAGAAAGGGAGGGCTAGATCGGAAGGGGGGGCGGGGTGAGGCTTAACTGCAAAATGTATAAAAGAAGAAAAACTGTTCCTGTTAGTGTGCTTGATCTGAGACGTGCCTGTCTCCTAGCACCGCTTTGGGATCCCAAATAAACTTTGTTTGCTTCTCCCCCTGGTGTGTTTATTGACGCAAAGCACACCGGGCAACGAACCTGCTGTTGCTGTCCTCGGGCACCCCTGTGCTGGCAACAAGCCCAACCATGGTGGAGTGAGGCTGTTCCCTGGGCTAGATCTCCACAGACAGCAGTCATGGGCAGGCTGGGAGGGATGGCCTGGATTCACTTTGGATTGGCTCCAGTGTAAATGAGACGAGAATTGTCCCAGAAGGGCCCAGGTACAAGAGTGACAGACACTGTAGGTGGAGCCTGTGAATAAAAAAATTAGGTGAATTATAAAACAATAGTAAAATAATCCCCCTGCTCCCCTTCTCCTGATGGGTGACCCCAAGTCTGACCTTGTCTGACCTGTCCATGGGGCATCATCACTGAATGGGGGAGCTGTTAATGAGGCACCACAGGGATTGGCTGTAGCCCCCTCACTATTCAACTTTGTAATTAACCATCTGGAAGTAAATATAAAATCACTGCTGATAAAGTCTGTGGCTAGCACAGCTTGGAGGAGTGGTAAATAATGCTAATCACGGGGAGTTGTACAAAGCAGCCTGGATGGTTTGGTAAAGTGGGATTAGTAAAACAAATGCAGTTTAATACAGCCAAAAGCCAGGCCCTATAGCTGGGAACGGAGGCTGGTGGCCACACCTAGAGCCTAGGGAAATGTAGCCTGGAAAGCAGGGACTATGAAAAGGATTTAGGGTCATAGAGGACAAACAGCTGAACCTGAACTTCTGTGAGCTGCTTTCAGGTTAAGCCTGCAGCTTTGGGCAAGTAATTCAGACCCTGGGTCTGTGTTGGAGCAGACGGGTGTGTCTGGCTCAACAAGACAGGGTTCTGGTGTCCCGAGCTTCCAGGGCAGGAAAGCAGGGGCAGAAGTAGTCTTGGCACATCGGTTGGCAGCTCCCAAGGGGCTTTCTGTGATCCAACCCGTCACAAGGGACAAAACACTCCAATCCCTCCCGGTGGGAGGAGCCAGGTTTGCTCTTCAAATTCTGTCCTTGGTAAATGTCCAGGTCTGGGAATGTCCCACAGCAGCATTTCTAATGGGAAGCTGGCTGCAGAACAATGAAACTGCTGAGAGCTCCTATGCAGGAGGGGTAGGAATTCAGTCTCTGTGTTCTGTCAGTGCAGCTAGAGCAATAGGAAAACCTCACCAGTCACTGTAGCAACTGTCTACTCTAAAGTATTACAGGAGTATTTTAAGCGCAGACAGCCTGAGAGTAAGACCAGATCTACCTCCAGTTGGCACTAGGGATGCACAAGCACTGAGACTACTTCAACGACAACAGTTCAATGCTTCCGGAGTTGGCAGGATTCAAAGCTACGTGGAAAAGGATTTTTAGTCCAGCACCTTAACCCCTCAGCCACAGTTACCTAATGGCCACTGGCCTTCCTACACTGTGATTCTCTTCTCAGTGAATTATCACTTCACATTGTTTGCTCAGACCAGCCTCCACAGCCCACTCACTGCTGTGTGGGGCTGTAAGTGTGTCCATTGCTGGACAGCAGGAATTCCTGCCCATTTCCCTTCCAGATGGAGCAGGATTGGAGTGTGTTTGTGTTAATGACATCGCTGTAGATTGTTGTTCGTTCCCCATCTTGACAATTCAGACAGTCCCTTTCCCATTCAGATCTCCAGCAACTCTTTCCAATAGCAGGTCCGGTTTTCTCTGGGGCACTGACATGTTTCAGGGGGTTGGTGAGTGAACTCAGCCTTGCATTCCGTCCTTGATGAGGCGGGGCAAGGGTGGTCAGTTTTGTTGGGTCAGAAAGTTGGCAACCCTAGATCCAGGGGAAACAAACACCCAACGAGGCTGGCCAGGGGCAGGACATCAGCTTGGAGTGGAGTGGAGGGGAGGGGTGGGGGTGGCAGACACATCACAAAGGCCTGTTGCAGGAACTCAGCCTATTGGGCAAAGGTGGTGGCGAGGGGGTGACCTCACAGAGAGACCCTGACATCAGCCGGGCAGGACAAAGGTGCAGGGCCAGGCCAGTCTCTGAGACCCCCCCAGCTTTGCTGCCGCAAGTCTCCTTGACGAGGTCTCTCCTCGGGGACTGAGAGAGAATTAGGATTCACGGATGTGAGCATGAGGAGGAATCTTGGTGGAGTTTTCTCCTTTCCTACCATTGATTGTGCCAAAAAGAAACTTCCCTTTTACAAGGTAAGAGGCCCAGAGAGGTTTGGAACCTGTTCAGTCTGATCCCCCTGGTGCAGGCAGCATTCTAGGCCCAGAAAACACTGGCTTAAGGTGGCCAAATTTGATTTCCTGCCTAGGACTTTGACGCTTGGAATCCCTGGGGACATTGGGGTTTATCCTTTTTGGTTTCCCTTTTCCTCTTTCCTCCCTCCTTTCTCCTCTTCTCTTGCTTCTTTTTCCCCTTTCCCCAGCTTCCCTCCCTCTACAAGGAGGGGTGTGTGTGGAGTGTGGATGGGGTGGGGGGTGCTCTCATTGCGGGAGTTCCTCACAAAGAGGTGGGGCTGGATTTGAGAGTGATCCCCTCTGATGGTGACCTGGGACGTCCTTTGGGACATCTGGTGAGACCTCTCAGCCTCCCTCCCCTCAGAGTCTCAGTGCTGATTGGCCGAGCAGGGGGCTATCGCCAGCGAGGAGACTCAGGTCCTTTTGGTCTCTTTTCAAATCAGGCAAACAAGTCACAACCAATCCAATGTATGGAATTAATCTTGCTGCTTCTCTCCATTAATTGTCTCTTAGCAGGTCAGGATTTCCTCTAGTGGTCGAGGTCTTCTAAAATACTGGCTGAATAATTACTATGAACCACTGTTGGTCTGTAGCTAACTTGAGAGCACTTTATTCTGATCAGTCACTGTATGAAATTCAAGATGTCACAGATAGGTTGAAAGTCAGGAGCAGTGTTTCCTCACATTTTTTATGTCCGTGTGCGGAATTAATTTTGTGATGTGCACCAATGTGCGCAATTTTGTTATGTGACACATCACCTGTACATTGCTGCACATCAGAAAATTCATTCTGCACATGGATGGTGTGTGGCAGGGGTGAGGCTGAAGGGTTCGGAATGTGGTAGGGGTCTGAAGTGGGGCAGAGGTTTGGGGTGTGAGCTCTGGGGTGGGGCTGGGAATGAGGGGCTCAGGGCTAGGGGAGAGGGTTGTGGTGCGGGGGGTGAGGGCTCCGGCTGGGGGTGTGGGCTCTGGGGAGGGGATGGGAATGAGGGGTTAGGGCTAATGCAGAGGGATGGGGTGCAGAGGGGTGAGGGCTCTGGCTGGGAGGGCGGGCTCTGGGGTAGGGCTAGGAACGAGGGGCTCAGGGCTGGAGCAGAGGGTTCAGGTGCAGGGGGCTCAGGGCTCCAGCTGGGGGTGTGGGCTCTGGGGTGGGGCTGGGAATGAGGGGCTCAGGGCTAGGGCAGAGGGTTAAGGTGCAGTGGGGTGAGGGCTCCGGCTGGGGGTGTGGCCTCTGGGGTGGGGCTGGGAATGAGGGGCTCAGGGCTAGGGCAGAGGGTTCAGGTGCAGGGGGGTGAGGGCTCCGGCTGGGGGTGTAGGCTCTGGGGTGGGGCTGGGAATGAGGGGTTTGGGGAGCAGGTTGCCCGAGGGAGAGAGGACTCCCCCCAGCCCTCTCTCACCAGAGCAGCTCAGGGCCAGGTGAGAGAGTACCTGTCTCCTGGCCGCAGCAGCTCTGGTGGGGCTTGGCTGGGGCAGGGGACAGGATTTATTTTTCCTAAGTCAAAACGGGGAAGGGAAGGAGTTATGCTTCAGTTTTTACCTTATAAACTTTGGTCCTGTCTAATATATAAGACACTATGGGAATAAGACACCATGTCATGTGGTGACATCACAAGAGCAGAGTGTGTGAGAACTGCAGCAACCGAGAGGGCAGGGGATTTAGAGTCAGATTGCTTCAAATGCTGCATTCCTCGGCTGGCATTTAACAGCAACGCTTAGCTAACAGAATGGAGAAAGGAATTCTCTGCTAAAAATTCAACCTGCTCCTTTGGCCAACTCCACCCCTTCCCTGAACAGAGTGTGCTCAGAATAACACTCCCCCACCTCCCCGCACCCCACAAGCCCACAGCTGGGCGCCGAGCACAAAGCAAGGGAGGGGGTTGTTTGGCTTGTTTTATTTTTACTTTGCAAAAGGTTTTTTCAAAAGCCTTTTCTGCCCGTTTCCTATGGTAAGGAAGCAAATGGTTGTGGGGAAAGGAACCTGAGAGTGGTGGAGCCAGGGCAGTGGCGGGAAGTTGCCGGAGGCTGAGGAGGGCAACGGGGGGCTGAAGGTGACCAGGTGCGGTGCGGGGAAGGGAACAGTTTGGGGAGGCTGAACAGGGGGATGGGGGGCAGTTGAAGGAGGCTGAAGGGGGAGATGGGGGAAGGGGACATTTGGGGGGAGGCTGAAGGGGGCAATGGGTTGAAGGAGGCTGGGGCAGAGAGGCAGTTGGGGGGGCTGCTCATCCCCATGGGAGGGGAGGAGGAAGAGGAGCTGCCCTTGTATCAGAAGCTGTTTCCTATTAGAACTTGCAACTTCATTGTTCCTGAGCAGGGTCCTGTGATCAAAGGTGAACTAGATGGGTTCATGGAGGACAGGTCCATCAATGGCTGTTAGCCGGAATGGGCAGGGATGGTGTCCCTAACCTCTGTCTGTCAGAAGCTGGGAATGGGGGACAGGGGATGGGTCACTGGATGATTCCTGTCTGTTCATTCCCTCTGGGGCACCTGGCACTGGCCACTGTTGGCAGACAGGACACTGGGCTAGATGGACCTTTGGTCTGACCCAGTCTGACCGTTCTTATCTTCTAATGTACTTCTCACATGCTCAGTAACATCTGCAAGTTGCTGCCCTCACGCGCCATCAGAATCTGCACCCTGCAATCAAAGGGAGGGAATATCCCCCTGAAGGGGAGAAATCGGAGGGGAGGGATGGGCAGAGGGACAAATCTGGGACAGGATCAGGGGTTCAGACTGGGGTGGGGGGCGGCCTGCCCTGCCAGGTAGGTGCAGAAGGGAAAACCCCCAGATAGAGGGAGGCAGCAGTTCCAAACTAGGGTGTGGTGGAGGGTAGAAGGACTTGTGTTCCTCACTGGATGGTCCATCTCAGCACCCCCTCCCCAGGGCTGTGGTGTTAAAGGCCCCGGGTGGCCCAGTGCCCAGGTACCGCAGCTCTGCTCTAGCTGAAATGGTGACTGAGCTGCCAAAGGAGACTTGATTCAGGGAAATAGTTTACACCCTCTGCCCCCCACCCTCCTGGGCTCTGCTGCTATCAGCTCCTGAGCCAGAGACTGCAGGTGATACGAGAGATCTGGGGTAAGTGCTGGGGCCTGGCTGGAAAGTGACTCTGCAGAAATGGCTCCTGCTCGCTCCATCTCTGCCCCGAGTGTCTGCGCGGCGCAGAGCTGCTGCCCCAGCGCCCCCAGGCTCACCCCCGTTAGCAGTGACTGTAGCTATTGGCGAGGAAATGCCCACGGGAATGCAGGACAGTGACCGGCTCTTCGTGCAGGAGGGAGAGGGGAGAGACTGGACGGGGCAGCTGGAGCAATCAGTGGGGAGGGAGGTTCTGGGCACCCAGCCTTGCCCAGCTCCATTCCCTGTAGCCCCCCGGGGCAGTGACTTTCCTGGGAGAGGGGAGGGGCAGAGAGAGGAAAAGCCAGTTCCTGCCTCTGCCTGGTCCCTGCGCTGCTGAGGGAATGGGCTGTTCTGGGGACAGTGTCGGGGGATCCCCCAAAGTGGCTCCTTTGATTCTGCTCTTTTCTGGCGTTTGGCTTAGAGACTCTTTTCCTGGGATAGTGTAATAGCGTCTGGTGGGTTTAGTCCCGGGGGAGAGGTCGGGTCTGTGCTGTAATAACGTCACTGAAGCTTCTCCCAGCATGGTAGAGTCTAGAGTGTCTGTCTGCAAGGATAGAGCCTGGGGGAATCGGGGTGTGAAATGGACTAACACTCATTCAGAAACCTCCCGAACTTCCCCTCTCACCCTGACAGGCTGCAGAATAACGACCCCATTTTGCTCCAGACCGTCCCATCTGCCTAGGGGCTGGGGAAGGGAAATGGCTGTGGTGGATCCAGCTCAGGTAGGAGATTTTGGGGGAGCTGCTGGGGAGGCTTGTTGTAGAGGGGGAGGGTCATGAAATCATAGAGTTCACAGTTCTAAGGAAGGGTAGAAGGGAGTACAGCAAAATAGAGACAATGGATTTCAGGAAGGCGGATTTTGGTAAGCTCAGAGAGCTGATAGGTAAGGTCCCATGGGAATCAAGTCTGAGGGGAAAAACAACTGAGGAGAGTTGGCAGTTTTTCAAAGGGACACTATTAAGGGCCCAAAAGCAAGCTATTCCGCTGAGTAGGAAAGATAGGAAATGTGGCAAAAGACCTCCTTGGCTTAACCACGAGATCTTGCATGATCTAAAAAATAAAAGGAATCATATGAAAAAAATAGAAACTAGGACAGATTACAAAGGATAAATATAGGCAAACAACACAGGAATGCAGGGGCAAGATTAGAAAGGCAAAGGCACAAAATGAGCTCAAACTGGCTACGGGAATAAAGGGAAACAAGAAGCCTTTTTATCAATCCTGTCTGAGAAAAACTCAGTTCTCACTCTTTGGTTGGGTACAGCAAAGTCAGATACTTTATTCTCTCTCTATCAATTGCATAGAGGGAGAGAGTGCACTAGGACACAGGGTCTCCCCCTCCTAGGCAGGTCTCTCCCAGGTAAACAATTACAGCAAGCATTTATACCTTTTGTTAGAGACAATAATGAGCAACAGTTGCATTTTGTTTATACATAGGTCATTCTGATATCTTATTTTCCTCACTTGTTTAGACTCTAGCCTACATACAATATTATCTACACAAGGTCGCAACAACTTCTCACACAGTTCTTTCCCACTCGCCTCACACAATCCTCGCTTCTACAAATCTCGCGTTATTAGGGTTACAGTTAGCCTAACTCTTGCTAACAAACTGTCATGCATTGCAATCCCCTTCCTGTCCGTTCTTTCTCTGCTTCCACAATACATTAGAAGCAAGAGGAAGACCAAGGACAGGGTAGGCCCACTGCTCAGTGAGGAGGGAGAAACACTAACAGGAAACTTGGAAATGGCAGAGATGCTTAATGACTTCTTTGTTTTGGTCTTCACCTTGAAGTCTGAAGGAATGACTAACATAGTGAATGCTAATGGGAAGGGGGTAGGTTTAGAAGATAAAATAAAAAAAGAACAAGTTGAAAATCACTTAGAAAAGTTAGATGCTTGCAAGTCACCAGGGCCTGATGAAATGCATCCGAGAATCCTCAAGGAGCTAATAGAGGAGGTATCTGAGCCTCTAGCTATTCTCTTTGGAAAATCATGGGAGACAGGAGAGATTCCAGAAGACTGGAAAAGGGCAAATATAGAGCCCATCTATAAAAAGGGAAATAAAAACAACCCAGGAAACTACAGACCAGTTAGTTTAACTTCTGTGCCAGGGAAGATAATGGAGCAAGTAATCAAGGAAATCATCTGCAAACACTTGGAAGGTGGTAAGGTGATAGGGAATAGCCAGCATGGATTTGTAAAGAACAAATCATGTCAAACCAATCTGATAGCTTTCTTTGCTAGGATACCGAGTCTTGTAGATAAGGGAGAAGCGGTGGATGTGGTATACCTAGACTTCAGTAAGGCATTTGATAGGCTCTCGCATGATATTCTTATCGATAAACTAGGCAAATACAACTTAGATGGGGCTACTATAAGGTGGGTGCATAACTGGCTGGATAACCATACTCAGAGAGTAGTTATTAATGGTTACCAATCCTGCTGGAAAGGTATAACAAGTGGGGTTCCGCAGGGGTCTGTTTTGGGACCGGCTCTGTTCAATATCTTCCTCAACGACTTAGATATTGGCATAGAAAGTACGCTTATTAAATTTGCAGATGATACCAAACTGGAAGGGATTGCAACTGCTTTGGAGGATAGGGTCATAATTGAAAATGATCTGGACAAATTGGAGAAATGGTCTGAGGTAAACAGGATGAAGTTTAACAAAGACAAATGCAAAGTGCTCCACTTAGGAAGGAACAATCAGTTTCACACATACAGAATGGGAAGAGACTGTCTAGGAAGGAGTACGGCAGAAAGGAATCTAGGCGTTATAGTGGACCACAAGCTAAATATGAGTCAACAGTGTGATGCTGTTGCAAAAAAAGCAAACATGATTCTGGGATGCATTAACAGGTGTGTTGTGAGCAAGACATGAGAAGTCATTCTTGCGCTCTACTCTGCGCTGGTTAGGCCTCAACTGGAGTATTGTGTCCAGTTCTGGGCACCACATTTCAAGGAAGATGTGGAGAAATTGAAGAGGGTCTGGCATGCTCTAGACAGTATTTGGTCCTGCCATGAGGGCAGGGGACTGGACTCAATGAGCTCTCGAGGTCCCTTCCTGTCCTAGAATCTATGAAGGAGGCAACAACCTTTCATGTGTGATCTAAGGAGCAGGAAAAGAATCCGGGAATTACCTTTTGTGAAATCTCATCTTCTTCCGAAAACCTGTGGAAATAGCTGAATCAAGAAGTTGTTGACAGATAGATAGTACGCGTCTATCAGCTCCTGGGTTCACTAGCCGTTGTCAATTAAGCAAGTTGGCAGACTGAAGGCAGGGCAAGAATGCTGAACCAGAACGGTCTTTGCTCTTGTCACACATGACATCACAATAAACTTATGCATACACACACACACACACACACACAAAGAGACATACAGACAGAGGCTGGTACCATTAGCAACAGGAATTTTGATTTCTGGGAGGGGCTGACAAAGGACTGATACTTTGCATGTACAGAATATATCACATTGTACCTGGGGAGTCACAAAGTAGTTTACAAACTTAATTCAAGGAGCCTGACAGCTGCCCTGAGCAGGACCAGGTGAAGGTGGGGCTGTACTGAGGTGTCTGCGAGCAGCAGCGGGACGAGCTGGACTGGGTTTCACTCTGGTGGAGCAGGTGAGAGGGTCTGGGGGCCAGTGCATTGGGGGAGGGGCTGTCACCCCAGTGGCTGAAGCCCGGAGCACTGACCACCTCACCCCTCTTGTGGCTGAAGTCCAGAGCCCCAACATCCCTCCCTGCCCTCCTGTGGATGAGTTGCAGAGCCCAGACCCCCTCCGACTCCCCTCAACCTCCCCAGCAGCTGAAGCTTGGAGCCCTGATCTCCCCACCCATGGCAGCCGAAGACGAGGTCTCTTCCCTTCATCTCTCTTGGCGGCTTGAGCTTGGACCACAAGCCCGGAGTCCTCCCTCCCCGCCTCCGCCCTGGGTGCTATAGCCCGGATCCTGGAGTCTCTACCCAGTTGTGGGAGACCAGAGCCCCAAACCCAGAGCTCCCCCTCGATCTATCAAGCCTGGAGCCCTGAGCCCATTCCCACCCCCGGGAGTTGTTTCGGAAGATGGTACACGCCTAAGTAGGGCCCTATGAAATGTCTTTTATTACTGGGGATTTTCCAATTTAGTATTTTCTGAGTTTCGTCCTTTCCATTTCTTAAAAATTAATTCCGTCTTTATGGTTTTTGTGTTAATCACAATTGTTTGATACACTGACCACAGTTAAGTAGCTTTACTATAAATGCACACAAATGTTCAGAAATGACTTGCAAGGGGAGAAACTGATTTTACTAAAAGAATCCTACAATTTAAACAAAACTTCCTGCAGATGCCCAGAGTACGGTAAAAGTGAGATTTTTAACTCACCTTTTAAAGTAGCCGTCAGTAACACGACCAACTGACATTGCTGAACAGTGACACTACAGTCCACAGCAGTGTCTGTGTGCATGGGTGAGGGAGGTTGTGGGGGGAGTGGAGTGTGTGTGTGTGTGTGTGGGGGGGAAGTATGTATGGGTGTGTTGTGGAGTGGAAGAGGATTGTGAGTGTGTGGGTGGAAGTTTATGGGGCACAGTGGAGGTGAGTGTGTGGGGGTAGGGGGTGAGTGGAAGTTTGTGGGGGCAGTGGAGGTGAGTGTGTGGGTGGGGGTGGGGGGAAGTTTGTGGGGGCAGTGGAGGTGAGGGTGGGGGTGGGGATGGTGGAAGTTTGTGGGGGTAGTGGAGGTGAGGGTGGGGGTTGGTGGAAGTTTGTGGGGGCAGTGGAGGTGAGGGTGGGGGTGGTGGAAGTTTCTGGGGGCAGTGGAGGGGAGGGTGGGGGTGGGTGGAAGTTTGTGGGGGCAATGGAGGTGAGTGTGGGGGAGGGGGTGGGTGGAAGTTTGTGGGGGCAATGGAGGTGAGTGTGGGGGTGGAAGTTTGTGGGGGCAGTGGAGGTGAGAGTGGGGCTGGGTGGAAGTTTGTGGGGGTAGTGGAGGTGAGGGTGGGGGTGGGTGGAAGTTTGTGGGGGCAGTGGAGGTGGGGGTGACTGTGGGGGGGGGGCCAGTGAGGAGGCCGGGGGTCCCGTCCTCCGTGTGAGCTGGAGCTGCCTGAGCAGGGCTGAGCTGAGGGGGGAGGAGCAGCCCAGGAAGCTCTGTCTCCCGTGGCCGTGGGGAGCGTCTCGGGGAGAAGCGGCCCCGGGGGCAGCGGGGGGACCGGGACCGAGCACAGCGACGGGCCGGGGCCGGGCGGCGATGTCCTGGGGCTCAAAGTGCCACTTAGACCCGACCGGGCACCGCCCTCGCCCCCAGCCCCGCCCCGCTCCGACCCCGCCCCCAGCCCCGCCCGCTCTGCCCCGCCCTGCTCCGGCCCAATCCCGCCCCCAGCCCCGCCCCGCTTGCCCAGGCCCCGCCCCCAGCACTCCCTGCTCTACCCCGCCCCTGCCCCGCCCCCGCCTGGCCCCTGCCCCGCCCCCAGCCCCGCCCCATTCTGCCCCGGCCAAGCCCCGGCCCCGCCTCCCCCGGGGGCTCGGCCTCTGCCCTGATCGCGCTGCCCCACCCCCCAGCCGCCACAGGCCCCGCCCACTGCGACCTCCTTTCGCCTCCGTAGCGCCCCCGCCCCTGAAACTCCCCTACCTAGGCGGAGGCCGGAAGCGGAAGTGAGTGCGGAGCTCAGGACGCCATTAGGAGAAGGTCAGAGGCGCCAGAAGGTGGGGCGGGGCCGTTGCGTGCGGCTTCTGCCAGTCCCGGTGCATTGTGGGATTCCGCCTCCCTCCTAGCGATTGTCTGCTGTTCTCTGTCACGTGTTGTCCTCGCGCCTCCACGCGCCACAATGACCCCGGCCCCCGCGCCTGAGTCTGAGCCCGTGGGGTCCCCTCAGTCCCCATCCCCTCCCCCACCCGCTCCCTGCTCCCTAGAGCCCCGACATCCCCCTCTGCCCCCAACCTGCCCCTTCCCCCCCCAGCCCCTCCCCAACTGATCCCTGCTCCTAGAGCCCCGACATCCCCTCTGCCCCCAACCTGCCCCTTCCCCCCCAACCCCCCATCCCCTCCCCCACCTGCTCCCTGCTCCCTAGAGCCCCGACATCCCCCTCTGCCCCCAACCTGCCCTGTCCCCCCCAGCCCCCCAGCCCCTCCCCCACCCGCTCCCTGCTCCCTAGAGCCCCGACATCCCCCTCTGCCCCAACCTGCCCTGTCCCCCCCCACCCCCCATCCCTCTCCCCCTCCCCCACCTGCTCCCTAGAGCTCCGACATCCCCCTCACCCCCCGCCCCTCCCCCACCCGCTCCCTGCTCCCTAGGGCCCCGACATCCCCCTCAGCCCCAACCTGCCCTGTCCCCCCCCAGCCCCCCATCCCCTCCCCCACCTGCTCCCTGCTCCCTAGAGACCCGACATCCCCCTCTGCCCCCAACCTGCCCTGTCCCCCCCAGCCCCCCAGCCCCTCCCCCACCCGCTCCCTGCTCCCTAGAGCCCCGACATCCCCCTCTGCCCCCAACCTGCCCTGTCCCCCCCACCCCCCATCCCTCTCCCCCTCCCCCACCTGCTCCCTAGAGCTCCGACATCCCCCTCACCCCCCGCCCCTCCCCACCCGCTCCCTGCTCCCTAGGGCCCCGACATCTCCCTTAGCCCCTCAACTTGCCCCATCCCCCCTGCCCCCACGCCCCATACACCCCATGCCCCCAGCCCCGACCTCTGCCCCATCCACCCCCTCCCCCAGCTGCTCCCTAGAGACGTGACATCCCCCTCAGCCCCCAACTTGCCCCTTCTGCCCCTGCCCCAGCCCCCCATCCACCCCCTGCGCCCCGCCCTGTGCCCGTGAGGAACCCTCAGCCCCCGCATCCCCTCCCCCACTTGCTCCCTAGAGCCCCGACATCCCCCTCAGCCTCCATCCCGTCCCCCACCTGCTCCCTAGAGCCCCGACATCCTCCTCAGCCCTCCAACCTGCCCCGTCCCCCCTGCCCTCCCCACCCCATCCACCCCATGCGCTCCATCCACCTCCTGCCCCCCTCCCCCACCCGCTCCCTGTTCCCTAGACTCGTGACATCCCCCTCAGCCCCCAACCTGCCCCGTCCCCCGCAACCACCAACTGCACCCAGGCCCGCCCTGTGCCCGTGGGGACCCCTCAGCACCCCCATCCCCTCCCCCACCCGCTCCCTGCTCTGTAGGGCCCTGACCTTCTCTTCAGCCCCCCAACCTGCCCCGTCCCTGGACCTCCCCAGCCCCCCCTCCACCCCCAGCCCTGCCCTGCGCCCATGGGGACCCCTCAGTCCTGCTCCCCAAACTCCCCCTAGTTCACCCTCAGCCCCCCGTCATCCCCCAGTGCTCCCCTCCCCCACCTTGTCCTCTCTCCTTGGCCTTTCCCTTTGCCCTGCCAATGTGCTGCCTCCCGCAGCGTCCTCCTCCCACCCCGCCCCAATCGACTCCAGCCCATTTCTCCAGTGCTGGGCCCCACGTCCCTGTCACCCCATTGCCTTCTCCATCCCCAGTGTGCGAGTCCCTTATCTCCACTCTCTGCTGCCCCCCAACATGCCGGATTCCCCTTTTCAGCCCCCGTGGGGCCCTCCAACCTGCCCCACCTGTCCTCTCTGGGCTCTCTAAATCCCCCAGTCCCACAGTGCACTTGGTAACCCTACTCTCCTCTACCCCTAGTCCCTTACCTTGGGTCCTCCTGGACACCCCAACCCCACAGTCCCGCCCCCGCATATATCCCAGTCCCTCATTCACACGCTGAGCCAGTCCCTCGGGGCCCCCACTGCCCACCAAACTTCTCCATCCATGAGGCCCGGGAAGGGGGGGCAAGCTCCCAATTTGGCTGGGCTTGGTGTGTATGTGTGTGCTGGGCTCACAAAGGCGTTTTGCTCCCTTGGGGTGGGGTGTGTTTTTTGGCACAAGGTGACATGGTTTGGTAGCCCTGTCGATGCCATGTGGTGTCTGAAATGGGGTGTGTGTGTTCCCATGATGCCCCTTCCCCTCTGCCTGCAGAGCTGAGGACAGACAGGTCTGAGGAGCAGAGCAGGAGTTCTGGGAAGGAGAAGAGTAATATGAAGATGGAGTCTAAGATGACATCAGGTGACTTCTGTGGAGGGAGATATGCTGGACAGCGCCAAGAACTGGGGAGACAACCAGGTGTGAGCCCAGGGTGCAGAGAGAGCTGGGGGAGGGTCTCTGCATCTGTAACACTTCCCAGTCCTCTCTCATAGCACAGATGGAGTCCAAGAGGGATAGGAAGGAGAGGACGAGAGCCCCAGTACTAAAGAAAAATAAGGTGCATCCTAGCTGGGCCTGGGGCTCTGTGGGGTTAAGACCAGTGGAAGACAAGAGTCTCCTGTGCAGAGTGACTATGTTGGGTGCAGGTGCAGTGGGGTGCTTTCTAGTTGTAGCTCTGACAACATCATGGGAAGGGGGTGCAGGGTAGAGCCCTGGGGTGTGGGAGATGCGAGAAGGAGAGCCTGGCCATCACGGCAGATTGTGATGATAACTTTTGTTTTTCCTTCTTGTGTTGTGTTTGGCACCAAGGGAAAGGAAGTGTGTGGTGCGGGTGGGGGACAGAGTCCATCTCGGTGGTGAGATGGAAAGCGAGCGAGAGCGCAAGCGTTGTTGATGCCAGGCAAGACCTGTCCAGCTGGGAGCGGAGCAGCTGTCACTGTCTGTGAGATCAGTGTCTGGTTTGGTGAGGGCTCTGGTCACAGCCCCCCTGGCTCCAGGCAGGGACTTCCCTTTAGCTGGGTGTGGGTTTGTTTAAAAAAAGAACAAAAAAAACCAAGAAAAAGGGTTTCCTGACTAGCTGTGGATTCAAGGGAGTTGATGTTGCCATTTGCGGGGGCTGTTCATCTCTCTGGCCAGCAGTGGTGTTTGCTCCCTAGCAGTAGTTGGGTCCATGAGGGTGACTCCTTGTTCTGAGTTCTGTTTCTTCCTCCTAGGTTTCTCTCTCTCTCTCTTCTCTGTGTTGGCCAACTCACACTCAAACACTCTCTCTCTCCTTTCATGAACACCTGTCATGTTCAGTTGCCTGCATCCTCTTCCTCTGTGCCTCCCCTCCCCCCAGTCTCCTATGGACTAGTCTGGGTCTATCTGCCTATCATAGAATCCGAGAATATCAGGGTTGGAAGAGCCCTCAGGAGGTATCTAGTCCAACCCCCTGCCTAAATCAGGACCAACCCCCAACTAAATCATCCCAGCCAGGGCTTTGTCAAGCCTGACCTTAAAAACCTCTAAGGAAGGAGATTGCACCATCTCCCTAGGTAACCCATTCCAGTGCTTCACCACCCTCCTAATGAAAAAGTTTTTCCTAATATCCAACCTAAACCTCCCCCACTGCAACTTGAGACCATTGCTCCTTGCTCTGTCATCTGCCACCACTGAGAACAGTCTAGATCCATCCTCTTTGGATCCCCCCTTCAGGAAGTTGAAGGCAGCTATCAAATCCCCCCTCATTCTTCTCTTCTGCAGACTAAATAATCCCAGTTCCCTCAGCCTCTCCTCATAAATCATGTGCCCCAGCCCCCTATTCATTTTTGTTGCCCTCCACTGGACTCTTTCCAATTTTTCCATATCCTTCTTGTAGTGTGGGGCCCAAAACTGGACACAATACTCCAGATGAGGCCTCACCAATGCCGAATAGAGGGGAATGATCATGTCCCTCGATCTGCTGGCAATGCCCCTACTTATACAGCCCAAAATGCCGTTAGCCTTCTTGGCAACAAGGGCACACTGCTGACGCGTATCCAGTTTCTCATCCACTGTAATCCCCAGGTCCTTTT
This sequence comes from Chrysemys picta bellii, assembly GCF_011386835.1. NCBI lineage: Eukaryota > Metazoa > Chordata > Testudines > Emydidae > Chrysemys > Chrysemys picta. The sequence goes on along the minus strand of NC_088807.1, from coordinate 15,932,451 downwards.
CTGCAGAACTGCCGCTTAGCCAGTCGGTTCCCAGCCTGTAGCAGTGGATGGGATTCTTCCGTCCGAAGTGCAGGACTCTGCACTTGTCCTTGTTGAACATCTGGCTGGGCCTGAGCCCCCTTCCGAGGGGCAATGGGGTTCGGCGGGTCTGTGCTGTGTCCCCTCCTGAGGGTGAGGGCGGTGAGCGAGATCCCCCTGTGCAGACGATCTCCTCACACGGTGGCTCCCAGCACTCTAGCCCAGCACTGAGTGTCCCAGAGAGGAGCGGGGAGAGGCCAGGCCAGGTTGGGATTTTGGAGGAGTGATGTGGTTGGTGTGGAGGGCAGTTCAGGTCTCCGGATGGCGGGGGTGCTCTGCACCTCTGACCTCGCAGGTGCCTTGTCACTAGTGTGCCCCTCTCCCTTCTGCACTAGCCCCTGGAGGGCCGTGAGCGCAGGAGTCAGAGCGGGTCCCTGAGGGTTGGTAGCCTCCTGCCTTGAGCCTCAAAGACCCTTTCCACCACAGAGACGGCTGGACATTTCATCTCCGTGCTCCCCTCTGGTTGCTACCTGATGCCCCTGCACTAGCATGATCTGCTCTCTGCCCTGCGGGACCCCTCTCGCGGGCGGGGTCTCCAGAGCCCCGTGCTAAGGGGCTGATCTGCCGTCCTAGGCAGAGGGACACGCCATCCAGGTGAGCCCATGGGCGTTGAGCTCGGTGACCAGGAATGTGCCCTGCACTGAGCTGCCGGCATGGCATGGGCTGGCCTGTGGGGGCAGGTGGTCTGCTCTGTCTCACACTCCGGCCCCTCTGCAGCTTCCTGACTGGGAAAGTGACTTTAAAAGAGCATCTCGATGGCCGTGGGGCTGATTGCTGAGGGGAAGCTGCCTGGCCACCTCTCCTCGCGCCGTCCCTGCAGCGCGGCCTGGCGTAGTTCATTGGTGCAGGGGTAGAGCCCTGCTGCACTGGGGAGCGTCACGGAGGAACGGCTAGATGACGCCGTCGCCAAGGAAAACAAGTGTCCTGTTAACCGCACAGTGCCCTGAGCTGAGCGAAAGAGACCCTGTGCCCCGCCCGCTGCCACTGACCTACCCCGTTGGCCCCTCCCAGAGAGTAATGGGGCCATGTGCTTTCATCTGAGCTTATCCGACCCTGTGACATACGGGGGTCAATGTTGCTCCTGCCTCTGTCCCCGCACCTGCTGCTGTTGCAAACAGGCCCCGTTGCGGGGGGCAGGTGAGGGAGGGGAAAGGGAACAGGCCATGTCAGGGAGGGGAGCAACGTGTGGGCAGTACATTGAATCAGCGCAGGCTGTGACTTCACTTTCTGCCCTATGCCCCGAGCTGCCGAGGGGCCAGATGACGCCCAGCGCCTCTGTGAATACTGGCTGAATGCTGGTAACGTCCCCTTCACGCTGATCAGGAGAGTCCTTTTATCCCCCGTTTGTGACAATCGAGAACAAACCCCTGCTGGCTGACGGGGCACATGCAGTGGAGCCGGGCGGCGTTGGCGAGGAGCGGTACCGCAGCGCCGGCCCTTGGAGACGTTCTCCGCTTAGGACAGTGCACGGTGTGAGCTCTCACTGCGCAGCCTCCACGCTGGAGTAGTTACTCTCAGGAATCGCAGTCCTGATGGAATTACATGGCACAGCCCTGGAGGGGGAACAGCCAAAGAAACCCACCGCAGGAGCATTCAACTCAGAAAGGGGAACTGCACAGACGTGAGGGGGCTCGTTAAATGGAAATTAAAAGCAACACGCCAGGGTGAAATGCCAGCAAAGCGCACGGAGACCGTTTAAAAACACCATGCTAGAGGCTCCCACTACATGTATCCCGCAAATAAAAAACAAACCAGTGCGAGGATAAAAAAAATGCCCCCAGGGCTAAACAGACGAGTAAAAGAGGCACTTTGGAAGTCAAATCCTAGTGAGGAAAATACAAAGACGCATAAACTCTGGCAAGTCAAATGAAAAGTATAATAAGGCCAAAAAAGAACGTGAAGAGCAACTAGCTAAGGCACAACAACTAACAGCAAAGTACTGGTTAAGTACATGGGATGCAGGAAGTCTGCCAAACAGTCAGCAAAGCCACTAGGCGATCGAGGCGCTAAAGGAGCACTCCAGGAAGACCAGGCCATTGCGGAGAAACTTCTGTCTTCAGTGCAGAGGATGCGGAGGAAATCCATACGCGCCAGCCCTGCTTTTTAGGTGACAGATGATAGAATCAAAGAATTATGGACCCATCGGGTTAGAAGGGACTGCAAGGTTCAGGGAGGGCGTTTGGGTGCAGGAGGGGGTTTGGGGTGCGGGCTTTGGGACGGAGTTTGGGTGCAGGCTCTGGACTGGGACAGGGGGTTGTGGTTGGGGTGCAGAAGGGGGTGCAGGCTCTGGGCTGGAGCATGGGGTTGGGCTGCAGGAGGGGGTTTGGGGGCTGGGTGCAGGCTCTGGGCTGGGACTGGGGGTTGGGGTGCAGGAGGGGATATGGGAGGGGGGTTGGGGGCTGGGTGTGAGAGGGGGTTTGGGTGCTGAGTGCAGGCTCTGGGCTGGGACAGAGGGTTGGGGTGCTGGAGGGCGTATGGGAGGGGGTTTGGGTGCTGAGTGCAGGCTCTGGGCTGGGACAGAGGGTTGGGGTGCAGGAGGGAGTTTGGGTGCTGGGTGCAGGGGGTTGGGGTGCAGGAGGGGATACGGGAAGGGGTTTGGGGGCTGGGTGTGAGAGGGGGATTTGGGTGCTGGGTGCAGGCTCTGGGCGGGGCAGGGGGTTGGGGTGCAGAAGGGGGTGCAGGCTCTAGGATGGAGTTTGGGGGCTGGGTGCAGGCTCTAGGCTGGGACAGGGCGTTGGGGTGCGGGAGGGGGTGCAGGGTGTGGGGCTGGGCCAGGGATGAGGAGTTTGGGGTGCAGCAGGCAGGCTGCCCTGGGGCTGGGGTGGGGGGCCAGAGGGGAAGATCCCCCCAGGGACAAGACACTCACCCAAGCGCCGCAGCAGCTCCCCAGATGTCCTAGCTCTTCTCTTGCCCTTACATCCTTCACTTCTCTGGCCATTGGTTTGCTGCATCTCTGAGTCCTCTCTCTATATGCCCTGGCCCAGCAGCTAGTTACCCAGGCTACCCTCCCATTGCCATCCCTGGGGGTATCCTGGGCTGTCAGGGCTGCAGGTTTTGGCCCATGGTCAGTGCAGGCGCTACGGCTGCTGCACACCTACGTGGTGACTCCTGCAGCCCATCGCCAAACTGCGGGGCCATATTCTGCAGGGTGGCCTCCCTGGCTGAGATTCTGGGAGCAGAGACACCCTGGATTCGAGAAGGAAAATGACCCCACCAGAACACACTGGAAATGGCTCCCAGAGACGTCCCAGTGACACCCGACTGTGCAGCCCGGGGTTCTCTGGCAGAAATTCTCCTGCTTCTTCATTGTCACCGCGGGCAAGAGTCTGGCAGTGGGAATGGAGAGGGGGTGTCTGCAGGCAGAGCCTTCCATGGCTTTCTGAATGGGAGCCTGACAGAGCTTGTGCCCGTGGTGAAGGGCCCAGATTCAATCCCCACCCGTGCCCATGGGGTCTCTGTGGCCATGGCTTCCCTTACCCATCACTGCAGGCTGTGCAGGAGGTGGAGGAGAACCTGGCCATGGAGGAGGCAGCCTCTCTGGGTCTGAGCAGCACCGGAGCTGGGGGAGCCGGACGGGAGCTTCTGGTACGGGAGGTTTCACATGCGGTCCATGGAGCTGGAGAGGACAGAGCTGGGCCCAGAGTCCTGGGGCAGCTCCTCAGTTAGTTCCTGTAAGACCCAAAGGAGAAGGTCAGATTCAGGCCCCACTGACCCCTGGGCACTTCCCAGAGAGGCTGCCCAGACACAGCCAGCAGGATCCTCTGGCAACACAGCTGGGCCCTGTCCTCCTGATTCCCTCCTTCCCTTCCAACTTGGCCCTTGCCCAGCCTCTCGCAGCTGCCCCTTACCTTTCCACCCCCAGCCTCAGCTTACCCTCCAGTCCCACGATTCCCCACCTGCCCCCAGCGCTGACGCCCAGAATTTCCTCTTGGCGGTGCCCAGACCTCAGCCCCAGGAATCCCTGCTCTCTGCTGTTCTCTCCAGTGCCCTGCCAAGGGGAGCCCCCTCCTTGTCCGAGGTCTCCTGCCCTCCCGCCAGGTCCCCACAGCCGTCTCTCACTCACCTCTCACTCTCACCACTGTCTTCTCCCCCAGAGCCGCTTTGGAGCAGGGTCATTCTAGGCTGTCCGGCCACCCTTCTGTGCGGTGAAGCACATCGGAGCAGGGGGTGGAGGGAGGCGATGCTTCATAGAGTTTCATAGAGCTTAAGGCCAGAAGGCACCATTGGATCATCTCATCTGACCTCCTGAATGTTCCAGGCCATTAAATTTCACCCACCTACAGTCTGAGTCTCTCACTGTAGTTCATTTTCTCCAGCTCTCAGGTCATTTGTGTGACTCTTTTCTGCACCCTCTCCAATTTAACACCATCCTTTAAAAAACGGACACGAGAAATGCCTGTCACTATTCCATTATCTCTCTTACCAATGCTATAGAGAGAGGTAAGATCCCCCCCTGCTCCTGCTCATTACTGCCCTATTTACACATCTGGGCAAGGGGGACCTGGCCATGGAGGTGGAAGAGGACTTGGCCTTGCCCTCCTCCTCCTCCTCCTCATCCAAGTCATCCTCTTCCGCTTTCTTGTCTATGACCACGTGCTCCATTCCTATGGCCAGGTCCTCCCCCTCCTCTTCTTCTTCCCCCTGCATCAACACATCCTCCTCCTCCTCCATTCCTGGGTCCTCCTAGTCTACAGCCAGGTCCTCTACCTCCTCTTCTGCCTCTTCTTCTTCCCCCTGCATGGCCACATCCTCCTCCTCCTCCTCTGTGGCCAGGTCCTAATCCTCTTCCACTTCCTTTTCCTCCATAGCCAGTACCTCCTCTTCCTTCTCTTCTTTCTCCTGCATGGCCACATCCTCGTCATCCTCCATTACTGGGTCCTCTTC